>NC_055965.1:24456578-24479078 GCF_018492685.1 Alosa sapidissima | reverse complement strand
TCAAATGTCACTATGCATTTTTACTTTTATCAAATAAAAGTATATATGCATAGTGCGGCCTCTCTCCTAGAACAGAGGAAGTCCATGGATTCATGTAGTCGAGTGTCTCTGTAAACACCGAAACATGCCAGTTAATGTGAAAGCAGCATGCCAAGTTGACGTGATATGTTTGTAAAGATATAATGGGTTGATATGTTTGTAAATATATAATGGGTTGATATGTTTGTAAATATATAATGAGTTGATATGTTTGTAACAGCAAGATGGGCTGATGGGTTTTGTAATAGTCAGATGGTCTGTTGGGTTTGCTATGGTAATGTGGTCTGATGCATTTGTGATAGTTAATGTGGGGTGATTGCAATCGTAAGATGGTCTGATGGGTTTGTGATCGTAAGATGGTCTGATGCGAAGATAGTTAATGTGGGGTGATGTGTTTGTGATAGTAAGATGGTTTGATGTGTTTGTAATAGTAACAGTGTGTCCTAACCGAATGTTAAGCGATAAAAGCAGTTTAATTACATTGTTTTTAATTGGAGTGTACTGACTGCAAGCAGCTCGAGCAGCGCGATGCAACGCAACGTTTTGAAAGAACTTTGGTCGGACGCCCTGTTTCTATTTTCTTTCTGTCGCTTGCATTGCTGTGCTATTGTGAATGAGAAATATGATGCAATAGTAGACAGATAACATTGACAGTCGCTTGCTCAGATCCTGTTAGGATGTTTTCTTAAAGGGATGGTCCTGTGTACTCACAACCTAGGCACAATGTATGAACGATAATGAGTTCACACTTTCGTTTGGGAGCAAAATTGCGTTAATCAGAGGAGATTTGTACAATGTTTTGTACAACGTTTACAATATGTCGATTTGTCTGTAGGGACCCTCTCCACACTACCACTGAACTGTAAGGCTATGTTGAGTCTTGACAGTGGTTTGAATATAGCAATTTATTTTGACGTGGCTTAATGCCTGCGGCTACAGCTATAAGACATTTTACTGCTAATACAAACAACGATCTAACTCAAAACTCCTCTGATTAACGTCAGTTTGCTCCCAAATGAAAGTCTGAACTCCTTATCATCCATAAATAGACCACAGGTTGTGAGTACACCAGACCATCCATTTAACTGCCTATTGGAATGTCCCATAAGAAGCCTGAGTGATTTCTGTTGACCCTTCTCCCTTCTCCTCTTCTCCTTGTAGCTGGCCTGCTATGACCAGGCCAAGCAGCTGGTCCTAGGCACTGGTATCCTAGGAGACAACATCCTCACCCATTTCCTTTCCAGCTTCATCGCTGTGAGTGACCACTACTTGTGTCAGCGTCATATTCTAGAATTCACCCATGGAATGTTCTCGTAATCAATTATGATATATTTTACCAAGTTTATGAAGGAGACAAAATTAATGTTTTTTTTTTATTATTTCATCTACTTTTCATTTCTCTCATTCTTCCTCTCTCTCTCTCTCTGTAGGGTGGCTGTGCTACATTCCTCTGTCAGCCACTGGACGTGATGAAGACCAGGCTGATGAACTCTAAAGGAGAATATTCGGTCAGTCACACTCCTCCATCTACCTCTCTCCCTCCCTCTCTCTCTCTCTCTCACTCCACATGTTCTACACATGTTCTCTACATGTTGTGCTGCTCTGTAAAGAGTACTAGCGATGACATTTGATGAAGCATCATGGACTACATTAGCTAAAACAAAGCATTGTTAAGCCATATTGAAACATAACTCCTCTCTCTCTCTCTCTCTCTCTCTCTCTCTCTCTCTCTCTCTCTCTCTCTCTCTCTCTCTCTCTCTCTCACTCTCACTCACTCACTCACTCACTCACTCTCTCTCCTGCGTGTGTGTTGTTTGCTGTCTCAGGGGGTGATTCATTGCTTGAAGGACACAGCCAAACTGGGACCATTAGGATTTTATAAGGTAATTAAAATACCATTCTCACACACACAAACACACAAACAAACAAACAAACACACATTCATTCATACAATAAACAAGACAGGCACACATACACGCACACAGACAAGTAAACTCTCATGTGTACACAAATTTACATTTACACGCACACACACACACACACACACACACACACACACACACACACACACACACACACACAGAGGCACAGGCACACAGACCGGCACACAGACAAGTAAATCTGTACACACACACACACACACACACACACACACACACACACATTCATTCATACAATAAACGAGACAGACACACATACACGCACACAGACAAGTAAACTCTCATGTGTACACAAATTTACATTTACACACACACACACACACACACACACACACACACACACACACAGGCACACAGACAAGTAAATCTGTACACACACACACACACCCACACACGCACACACACCACACTAATCCCATGCTTCTGTTTTTAGTTCCTTTTGTGTTTATTGACCTTCTTTCTTAATAGTTGGGTGCATGTAGAGTTTAGAATCCCTCATTTTGAAACTCTCTTTATGTGGTTCATTGAGTTGATATCTAATCACACACGTAGCTTTATGTATGAGTCGCACACTTAGAAGAGTCCGTTTCGGCTTTAATTTTGCTTGTTTGTCTTCTCAGATGATAGCTTTTTTATATTTACTTGAGTTGAGTTTTACTTTTCAGAAATGATGTCCCATTTCTATCTTTATGTAACAGACTAGAGTCGTTTCCATCTGCTCATTGTTCAGTCAGTTACTTTAAACATTTACAGCTGCGTGTAGATTTTATAGTGGATTCTTGTCAATGTACTGCACAGCTTCCGTTATGGGTTCTGCCATGAGGTTTTAGAATAAATCAAAATAACATTGAGCCTGAAAAGCACTGCATTGTTTTTTGTTGTTTGTTTATTTATGTAGTGTGTGCCCCTTGGGATTTCATTTCTGTGAGCAATCCATTAAAAGGCAAAACAAGCAGAAACAACAACAATAACAAAAACAAACATTTAAAACGTGATATTTTAAACTGCCAACCAATGAGATTTCAGGTGTCACTTCCTGTATATGCTAACTGTCCATTGGGGTTGCAGGGTTTGGTTCCGGCCGGAATTCGGCTGATCCCTCACACAGTACTCACCTTCCTCTTCCTGGAGCAGCTCAAGAAGTACTTCGGCATCGTCGTGGTTACTTGAGCCTGGGAGCTGCTGCTGTGAACTCTGGGAACACTAATGAACACACACACACACACACACACACACACACACATTAGGGCACACATAGTAACATAGTAATAGTTATAATTGGGGGGAAAAATGGAAATGATGTGTAATGTAACACCCCTTTGCCTCTGAATATCAAGATAAGTGCTAACACACACAAACACACACACACACACACCTTGCGTTAACAGCCATTGTACATCTTTGCCATCATACACCTGTGCCATGTAAACTCTCACACACACACACACACACACACACACACACACACTAAAGACAACACAGAGGATAATACCGCCTCCACAGACACACAGTGTGTCTGAGTGAAGCCTCTTTACCGTTGTGGTGTTTACATCTACCGAAGTGTATCATCTCACTGCTTCTACAATATCTTTGTTTTCAGTATCATGTTTATCCATTATGAGACTCAATCATCAACACAGACATCACCCTTACTGCATAAAGTGAAGTATGGCTTATGAGACTTAAAGGAATATGCCAACTTTTGGAAAATAAGCTTATTTGCTATCTACCCCAGAGTTTGATAAGATAATACATATTCTTCTCTTCTCTGTGCTTGCAATGACCATGTTTGACACTGTTAGCTTAACTGTTAGCTTAGCTTAACTTAACCTAACTCACTGGAAGTGGGTTAAACCAGTTAGCCTATAGCCACCCACTTATACTGTATGAAGTCAAGTTGTACCTATGAGACTCAATAATTAGTGAGTCACCCAAGCGGCACCTTATGCCAGACCCTTCCTGGTCTTGTTCAGACACAGTTGCTTAATGAATGCAGAGGAACACATAGGTTCACACATGTACCCAATGCACAGACAAACATACAGACAATATGCATACACACATAGAAGAGGTTGAAAATAACTGGAATATGGGGATACATACAAACACTTTGCATCTCCATTTTCGCCAAATCAACACATACAAACACACGCACACACACACACATAATCACACACACTCACAATCACACACACTCACACTCAGCCACTTTTATAATCAACTATTGTTGTCTCAACAATTGCCCAAGACCCACCAAGAATAGTATTCACCTGCCGTGCCAATATGGAGCTCTACCATTGTGCAGTTCACTTCCTTTCCTTCATTTCAGTTTTGTTCATGTGCCATTGAAAGGGAAAATAGCCAACAATGTTATCCAGCTTCAAAGAGAGCAGTTCCAGTGTTTGTCTCTGTTTTAAGGACACTCCGTAGTATCCTTACTTCCATAACTAGGATCCTTACTTAGCGTACTACCAGGACTAAAGGGGATGAAAACGCATACTTACCTAAGAAAGACTGCCTTACTTCTAACTGGTATGTGTGTTGATAACAGTTTATAACGCTACGTATGGTTTATAACGCTACGTATCATGTGAATGGTTTATAACGCTACGTATTGTGTGTACTTTGATACCCATCGTGGATGGTCAGTTTATAATGCTACGTATCGTGTGTACGTTGATACCAATCATGAATGGTCAGTTTATAATGCTACGTATCGTGTGTACGCTGATACCCATTGAGGATGGTCAGTTTATAATGCTACGTATCGTGTGTACGTTTATACACATCGTGGGATGTGGTTGCTGCTGATAGGAGAGAGATAGGAGAGACGGAATGCTGTATGGTGTGGATGCTGTTTTGTTTGTGACGTTTTAAACCCTGGAGGGCAATGTGATCTGATGAATGTTATATACTGGTAGGTCTGGTGCTCTGTTTCATTCGTCAAACAAATATAACTCTCAAACTCACTCACATGCACACACACACACACTTCGGCAGAACACAGACAAAATGTGTTTGGTTGGGTGTAATGCCAAATGATATTATGGAAGTTAGATACTTCTCAAAGTGCATACCACAAAGAAGCCAAACGCATACACACACACTATGCCATTCTCAGTCTTTGATTTCAAAACACTGTCAGCATTTCCCAGGTGGGACATTCAGTATTGGTCACAGCAGTCGCAGTCCCTTATTCACTTCTACACACACACACACATGTTTTATCATTTATAACTTCAGATTTGCTCTGCAACACAGGCATGCATATCACATCAACGTGCACCCATCCCAGACAAACGATACCACAGAGTTTCACAGAGCTATGATGTTCTATAATAATAATGATGTAGTGCTTTAGAAAATTGCATTGTGGGATTGCACTTTGCAATCTTCACAACCCGCTTGTAGTGTCAAGCGGCACTTTGACAGTGTTTAGAGAGATTTTTTTTTTAAATTTGCACTAATTGACCTTTAAAGACACGATGCTACTGTTTTATTTTGTTTATCTCCTTGGATGCATTCGGATGGATTATTGGAAGATTTTATACCTTACCTACATGTTGCCTCTAGGGGGCAGTGTAACACAGTTATCTAATGGCTTGGTGGTGCCGAGAGCTCTGAGGAGGGTGCACGAGTGCATTTGTGTGTGTGTGTGTGTGTGTGTGCACACGAGTGCATTTGTGTGTGTGTGTGTGTGTGTGTGTGTGTGTGTGTGTGTGTGTGTATGTGTGTGTGTGTGTGTGTGTGAAATAGAGATTGAGAGAGAGAGAGTGCCTCTTGAATGACTTCACCTGAGGTGGTGTGGGTAGTCTATATCCTGCCTGAGTTATGAGCTATAATACCCATGCGGTCTGCATGCAGATTTCTTCTCTTTAATATATACCACGACAGAGGCCATTCCCTGTGGGCTGCGGCCCGTAGAAAGATGGGAGATATTTAGACACACATCATCAAAACATGCAATTTATTTCAAGATTTTCCATCTATGCTGGAATTGTGCATTGTAAAAAACAATCTTCCCATCCTGTGCAAATCAGTCCATATAGGGTATACAGCTGCTCTTGTCACAGAAAGAGATTGAAAATATATAATGCAATCCAAACTGGAAGTTTTTAATTCTGTATGAAATGTCATGTATTATTTTATTTTTTTATTTTTTTTTTTTGTCTGAAATGGCTAATACCCTATGTTGTAGATTTATTTTGGAATTAAACTACTAATGAGTCAGAATGTTATAGACCATTGTGTGTGTTTTATTTCTGTCTACTTATTGTTCTACTGTATTCTTCATGAAGTTGATGTTTATTTTAATTGAATGCAAGTAATATCACATCACATTACCATGTGACTATGGTGTTGGTGTGTTCCATAGACTGTTGGTGTGTTCCATAATGTGTTTTCATGACGTGTTCTTGAGTTCAATCTTTTTTTTAGATGATTGCTGTTGAAAATGGCTTGTCTTACAGTGCGGATATACACTGTCGTGTATGAGCACATGTGTTCTTTGTGTTGATGAAGCAGATGGACACAATAGAGAAGGAGTCAGTTACTTAAGGGATAATGTATAGAACGCCGGTCATTACTGAGAAAATAAGTCCCGACAGGGCGAACCGGACCCCGACGCGCAGCGGACGAAATAATAAACTCCCCACGATATGACTTTAGCCTACATAACCTAGCCTATTTGTTACCGTTCATCGTGGCATTTGCTGAGAAACAAATAGTTCGCAACAACACACGCTGCTGAACTTGAATCAAACATTCTTTAGAACACAGCTGATCAACCGTCTGCTTTCACGTTTGAATGAAGTTCCAGTCCTTGCGTAGTGATATGAAAGACGTATCAGAAGCACAAAACCCGTTGCCATTGACAGCGGTAATTATATGTTTGCAGCGGTAATTACATGAATTTATTTACCGCTAGAACTTTGGGAAATCCCATTCAAGTCAATGGAGCGTTCTACTAGCATTGTGAAGAGCTGTATAATAACACCTTTTATTTTGTGTCTCTTGCTTCGTGCCTTTCATCACTGTAATTTCTCTCTTAAAAAATCTCACTCTCACTGGCATTGAAGGTTTACTTACTGTACAAATGCTGTGTGTGTGTGTGTGTGAGAAACATGCATGTGTCACGCATCCTGTGTACACCTCTCTTTCTAGTCTTTTCATTTCACCCTCTTTCTTTCTTTCTTTCTTTCTTTCTTTCTTTCATTCTTTCTCTCTCTCTCTCTCTCTGCTGTTGTGTCGTATGGCACCTGTAGCATGGATGCTTATGCCGCGATGGGACTGTACAGTTTGTGTACGATACCTCGGTCCATGGAAATCTTTGTGTTGCCATGATAACATGTTGTGCTTATGTTGCTCTGATGCCAACACTTTTGTATAGGGGTGTCTCAAAGAGACCTGACTTGCTAAAGTGTCTGTGTGCGGCTGTGTGTGCGTGTGTGCGTGTGTGTGTGTGCGCGTGTGTGCGTGTGTGTGCGTGTGTGTGTGTGTGCGTGCGTGTGTGTGTGTGTGTGTATGTCAAGGTGAATTGGAACCTTAGGTAGCAGTGATTTCAGAACAGAATAAAAAAGAGAATGAATGAAACTCTCATTCTCACACACACACACACACACACACACACACACACACACACTTAGACAGAGCACTGACAAAATGTGTTTGAATCAGAACTTTAGGGAGCAGTGAGGTCAGAACGGAATAAAGAAAGAGAAAAAGAATAAATGAATGGACGATTGGGAATCAATGAGGATACACGCTGGAAGAACAATTCACTCTAGAATAATAATCACTTGATATATTTAATATCTTGCATAGTTAAGTGTGATTGCACGTGTGCTTGTGTGTGTGTGTGTGTGTGTGTTTAGGAGTGCAATTTGTAATCAGTACATTCATGCATGCAGTCACACATGCATGTGCAACTCAGATCATACACATTCTTACCATTCGAAAATACTTAACAAAAATCTCTCCAGTCACCAGGGCAACAGTTTGACTGACGGCTGTCTGAGCTCTGTTGTCAATCTCCTGCAAGTTCTTTATGGACAGAGGTGGACTTCTAATGAACACAGGCCTCATTTAGTGACCTGTCTGCCCAGACCAGACATCCCCGAGCCTTTGTATTCCTCTCAGGCAGGACATAATTGGGTTTCATTCAGGACATGCTTGGCTTGTTGCTCTCAGGAACGGCCTTCTTGACCTCAGATGTGTCCTTTTTATGGGATGAATGTAAAAACAGTGTGAACACATGTGGAAACAGTTCAAAGTTGATATCCCCAATGTTATGCCTCTCTCTTTCACACACACACACACTGTAAATTAATATACCTGGCTTATGCTTATACCTGTGATGATTTTTGACGCATGTGTGTGTGTGTGTGTGTGTGTGTGTGTGTGTGTGTGTGTGTGTGTGTGTGAGAATGTGAACGCTCTACTGTGTTCGTGTTGGCATATGGTGGCTTACGTAAGCGTCACTGCGGCCACATCAGTAACTGAGATGATTAGAAGCCCACATATAGAACGCAATTAGCACCATGGCGACGGGGGAGACACACGCTCCCTATTTGTTGTTTGTCTGTTTGTTTGTTTGTTTGTTTCTCTGTCTTTCTTGTGACAACAACTATATTTGCACACGCCAGCCCTAAAGGAACATGTCCTTAGTCAATTTGTTCAGTAACAACAAACACACTCAGCTCTCCGTAGACAACCAAAGCACAGCACACATGGCATTGGCTACAGCAGCAAAAAATCAATACAGCACATTAATGCACAAGTCCAGAGGGTGTATAACGGCTCCCACACACAGTTGCGTTCCGTCAACACATGCCAGCGGGTGTTCCCGACGGTAGCTATGCAAATGACTTGAAGTATAGCCGTAATTTGATTGGCAGGTACCGTCTGTTGTTGATCCGTCGGTGCAGCAAAAGTTGAACTTCTCGACGCGAGCGACGGGAGCAACGCGACGCAACGGACCCACAATTCAGTGCGGCAACGGATGACGTGAGCCCAAGTAAAGTGGACGGGATGTGTCTCCAGCACTGCACCGCACGCAACTGTGTGTGGGAGTCGTTAGTCTCAGTGTGTTATCTGAAGGGTGACCAGTGTATGAAGCTCAGTGTGTTATCTGAGGAATGACCAGTGTAGTGTGTATGAAGCTCAGTGTGCTATCTGAGGGATAACCAGTGTATGATGCTCAGTGTGCTATCTGAGGGGTGACCAGTGTAGAGTGTATGAAGCTCAGTGTGCTATCTGAGGGGTGACCAGTGTAGAGTGTATGAAGCTCAGTGCTGTGTTATCTGAGGGATGACCAGTGTAGAGTGTATGAAGCTCAGTGTGTTATCTAAGGAATGACCAGTGTAGAGTGTATGAAGCTCAGTGTGCTATCTGAGGGGTGACCTCAGTGTGTTATCTGAGGGATGACCAGTGTAGAGTGTATGAAGCTCAGTGTGTTATCTGAGGAATGACCAGTGTAGAGTGTATGAAGCTCAGTGTGCTATCTGAGGGGTGACCAGTGTAGAGTGTATGAAGCTCAGTGTGCTATCTGAGGGGTGACCAGTGTATGAAACTCAGTGTGCTATCTGAGGGATGACCAGTGTAGTGTGTATGAAGCTCAGTGTGCTATCTGAGGGATGACCAGTGTATGACGCAAAGTGTGCTATCTGAGGAATGACCAGTGTAGAGTGTATGAAGCTCAGTGTGCTATCTGAGGGGTGACCAGTGTAGAGTGTATGAAGCTCAGTGGTGTGTTATCTGAGGGATGACCAGTGTAGAGTGTATGAAGCTCAGTGTGTTATCTGAGGAATGACCAGTGTAGAGTGTATGAAGCTCAGTGTGCTATCTGAGGGGTGACCAGTGTAGAGTGTATGAAGCTCAGTGTGTTATCTGAGGGGTGACCAGTGTAGAGTGTATGAAGCTCAGTGTGCTATCTGAGGGGTGACCAGTGTAGAGTGTATGAAGCTCAGTGTGCTATCTAAGGGGTGACCAGTGTAGTGTGCTATCTGAGGGGTGACCAGTGTAGAGTGTATGAAGCTCAGTGCTGTGCTATCTGAGGGGTGACCAGTGTAGAGTGTATGAAGCTCAGTGTGCTATCTGAGGAATGACCAGTGTAGAGTGTATGAAGCTCAGTGTGCTATCTGAGGGGTGACCAGTGTATGAAACTCAGTGTGCTATCTGAGGGATGACCAGTGTAGTGTGTATAAAGCTCAGTGTGCTATCTGAGGGATGACCAGTGTATGACGCAAAGTGTGCTATCTGAGGAAAGACCAGTGTAGAGTGTATGAAGCTCAGTGTGCTATCTGATGGGTGACCAGTGTAGAGTGTATGAAGCTCAGTGTGCTATCTGAGGGGTGACCAGTGTAGAGTGTATGAAGCTCAGTGGTGTGTTATCTGAGGGATGACCAGTGTAGAGTGTATGAAGCTCAGTGTGCTATCTGAGGGGTGACCAGTGTATGAAACTCAGTGTGCTATCTGAGGGATGACCAGTGTAGTGTGTATAAAGCTCAGTGTGCTATCTGAGGGATGACCAGTGTATGACGCAAAGTGTGCTATCTGAGGAATGACCAGTGTAGAGTGTATGAAGCTCAGTGTGCTATCTGATGGGTGACCAGTGTAGAGTGTATGAAGCTCAGTGTGCTATCTGAGGGGTGACCAGTGTAGAGTGTATGAAGCTCAGTGGTGTGTTATCTGAGGGATGACCAGTGTAGAGTGTATGAAGCTCAGTGTGCTATCTGAGGGGTGACCAGTGTAGAGTGTATGAAGCTCAGTGTGCTATCTGAGGGGTGACCAGTGTAGAGTGTATGAAGCTCAGTGTGCTATCTGAGGGGTGACCAGTGTAGTGTTCCAGCAGCAGTTTTCAGGAGTGTGCAGGCCACAATTTTGGGTGGACATAATTAGAGGTCAATTAATGATGCAATTATCCTAAATTGGGCATGTGCACATACTCTAGCCTGGCTACACATACTCACAAATATATTGAAAATATGGGTGGGCATGTGCCCATCTAGGTTAACTTCACATGGCACAGCACCACTGCTTGTGCTGAAGCAAGGCTCATTATTTTGTCATATACATATACTGTACTCTTTACTGATTGGCTGAAGGGCATTCATTAATTGTGTATAATGAGACACTTATGAAGATGATCCGGTGACACACACACACACACACACACACACACACACACACACACATACTAAATGCTGAGTTAAGTGACAGCACATCACCACAAATGGTCAAGGAACACTTGCAAACAAGCTAAAGGGTTTGCATGGATCACTCATATCTTATGAAAATAACACTCCTGCTGGTAGAATCACACAGTGGATGTTCAGAGGATTAATGCCTTGGAGGGGTTCCATCATTGGAAAGCAGAATGCATTCGCTAAATCTCTCTATCTCTCTCTCTCTCTCCCTCTCTCTCTCTCTCTCTCTCTCTCTCTCTCTCTCTCTCTCTCTCTCTCTCACACCCTCTCTCACACAGACACACACACACACACACACACACACACACACACACATACTAAATGCTGAGTTAAGTGACAGCACATCACCACAAATGGTCAAGGAACACTTGCAAACAAGCTAAAGGGTTTGCATGGATCACTCATATCTTATGAAAATAACACTCCTGCTGGTAGAATCACACAGTGGATGTTCAGAGGGTTAATGCCTTGGAGGGGTTCCATCATTGGAAAGCAGAATGCATTCGCTAAATCTCTCTATCTCTCTCTCTCTCCCTCTCTCTCTCTCTCTCTCTCACACACACACACACACACACACACACACACACACACACACACACACACACACACACACACACAGACAGACTCAGCGCTGTGGGCTCTGTTTTCTTGTCTTGTTCTCTCTTTTTTTCTCTCTCACGTTGGTTCCCTCTTTGTGTCTGATATGCATGAATTTCCTGTTGGAACCCTATTTATTTTTCTCTCTTGATGTCTATACCTCTCTACATCCCTCTGTCTCACACACTCTCTGACACACACACACACACACACACATACATAGAGACAAACACACAAGCAAACAAACACACACACACACACATAGAGACAAACACACGAGCAAACAACCAAACACACACACACACACACACACACACACACACACACACACACACACACACACACACACACACACACACACACACACACACACACACACACAGAGATAGAGAGAGGTGAGTCAGTGTTCAGTGGGGAGTATAGCCACTCCCAGCTAACTCACAGCATAAACCATTACGCACAGCCTCATTAAACCCACAGAGTGTAGGAACACAGAACAGTCCGGAATACTGAGAGTGACAAATGGAACCGGGGGCAGCCAGTATGGAATACCAAACAGAAATCTGCTCTCGGAACAGTCATCTGTAAAGTTCTGCCCGCAGCAGTAAGAAACGACTGTGAAAAATGAAAGATAAAACTGTGGAGAAAATCACTGCAAATGAATCCGAGACGCATATAACCATCCGCATATTTAACACACGTGTGTGTGTGTGTGTGTGTGTGTGTGTGTGTGTGTGTGTGTGTGTGTGTATGGATACATGGAAAAAGATATTTCATTTTTTATGTAATTGATGTCAAATCTGGGGGTGCACGTCTTACCTCTGTCTCTTTCAAAGTGTATGCCTACCTCTGTAATCTGTGATCACAGGGTTAATTAATGGACGTGACCATATAAGAATATATCAACATGTATATACTTCCCTTTCTCTAAACTCTCCTCCCCCTCTTCTCTATCTCTCTCTCCTCTCTTTCTGTTCCTTCCTTATTCTATCGTCACCTTCTCCTTACTCTCTCTCTCTCACACACACTTTCTCTCTCTTGCTCTCTCTCTCTCTTTCTCTCTCTCTCTCTTCTCCATCTCTCTCTCCCCTTTTCTCTCTCTATCTCCCCCCTCTCTTTCTGTTCCTTCCTTATTCTATCGTCAGCTTCTCCTTACTCTCTCTCTCACACACTTTCTGTCTCTTGCTCTATCTCTCTTTCTCTCTCTCTCTCTTCTCCATCTCTCTCTCCCCTTTTCTCTCTCTCTCTCTACCCCCTTTCTTTCTGTTCCTTCTTTTTTCTATCGTCACCTTCTCTCTCTCACACACACACTTTCTCTCTCTTGCTCTCTCTCTCTTGCTCTCTCTTTCTTTCTCTCTCTCTCTCTCTTCTAATATCAGTATATATGTGATGATGTTTAATATGGCATGCACTTGCCTCTCCTACACACTACTTAAGGAGGATCCGAAGAGAGAGAGAGAGAGAGAGAGAGGACGAGAGAGAGAGAGACCACCTCATTGGTATTCTCCTCACAGAGCGCCCTGTGACTCTGACAAGGCACGCACCGAGAGTTCTCTCTCTCTCTCTCCCCCTCTCTCTATCCCTCTCTCCCTCGTCCCCTTAGAATTATAAGATTCTATCTGACATTTTTGTCAAAATTGAGTTATTGATATATTCTTATTCTGTGACACCTCAAAAAGGTGAGGTGAGGTGTTTGTTTTCCGCTTATCAGTATAACTGTGTGGAATTCTAAGACTTTGACGCTCAATATCTCAGAACTACTCAGAACGTAGATAGAACCTTATTGTAACGATTTGATAGCGACACACACAGTTGTCCAATCAAAGGTTTATTCATGGAAGCGGGAAACACACACATACCAAGACCAAGACCAAGACACCATTACATAGCAAACACAAGGGAAGTCAATAAAACAAGTACGATACATGAACAGGGTTGTCACATACAATACACCGGGTAAAACACATGAGGTAGATAGATAGATAGATAGATAGATAGATACTTTATTGATCCCCAGGGGAAATTCAAGGTCTCAGCAGCAGCATACATACAACACAAACACATTCTTTAACAGCAGAAAGAGTAATTAAAGTATATAATATAAAAACACAACTAAGCAGTAAGGACAGTAGAAGATAAAGAATATGCTAAATATACTAAAATACAAATTATACTAACACTTAATACAATATATAAAAATATACTAAAATACAAATTACAAAAATACAAATTATACTAACACTTAATCTAAATCAATTCTAAAAACTGTATCCACATAGTAGTGATTAATAAATCAGAGGCGCTTGCAATGACTGAGACAGGGACTGAGCCTGTGATTCTCTGTGCATAATAAGGTATGGTAAGGTGCTCTGTGTGAATGAGTGTCATGGTGGTAGTGCAATGGTGATAGTGGTCATGGTGATAGTGCAAATGAGTAAGTCAACAGTGCAACAATGCAGAAATAAAGTAAAGTAAAGTGTATCTATCTATATATTTAACTATTTAAGAAAATGTATAAGTGTGGCCACAGTTCGGCTGTGGCATGGAGGGGGTGGGGGGGTATGCATATGTGCTAATGTGCTAATATAGAGGGGGTTATGCATATGTGCTGATGTGCTAATATAGCACGCAAACAGTGAGGCATAAAGACAGTGGTACAAGTGGCTAGTGGACAGACAGTACCAAACATGGAGGGGGTGAAGAGGCAGACAGACTATGCAGAGAAGTCTATCTCTCCTCTTCCCTTAAGTGAGGCATTGAACAGTTCAATGGCCCTGGGGACAAATGACTTTCTCAACCTAACTTTTTACAACCTAAAGAAAGACTACACAAGCTAACACATACATGACAAGGTAAACGCAATTACACTCACTAAAACCGACATTAAACAAACCAGCATTCACACACATTGCATTCTGGGAGGCTAGCACTCAGTCCAAAAGACACCGACGTTACACAGCACCCTCGCGAGCTATTGCCGTCCTCGGCAATATCTCCTCCCTTAGCCATTGCCATGACGTCGGTGTGGGCATTCACTCGCTCAGTCCATCAGTCTGTGGTACCGCCAACAACACGTGGGGTGCACACGCCGCAGGAGCTCACTCAACGGGGAGCCACGCTGCTAACAATCCAGTGCGGGCGTGCTAGCAACCACGTGGCCGTCCCCGCTCGTCACCAGCTCCCTCTCAGCAGCCGCCCTCAGGCTGCACTTTCCGCGGCGCGTCACCGCAGCACTCCTCCTCTCCAGACGGGGCCCTAGGTGGCCTTACTACCGTAGACTGTGGCACCAAGCACTGGAACTCACGGGTCAACTGTCGCTGCACCTCCGTCGCTCCACTCCACAGTCGCACCGACCAGGATAAGCAGGCACCAGCTCCGCTGCAGCCGGACCACACAGAGCTCTCAAGCCGTCAGCTACCGGTTTCTGTGTCCCTCCTCGCGCTGCCTCCTCGCAGAGCTGTCCTCCTTTGCTCCCGGCCCGCTCCACTCCGTCATGGTCACGACGAAGGATTGACCCCCCTCTTCTGCCTCGTGCTATCTCCCAACACAGCAAACCTTTTTTTTTTTTTTTTTTTTTCCTCTCTGGCGCCGGCCAACAGGCCAACTAGAACGGGCGCCCACACAGCACGGTGCCTCTCACACGCACCCAAACGTTCTAATGTTCAGAGGGCCTTTCTGTCGAAGCTGCCCCACCGTCGCGAGTTCGTTGCCCCCAGCGTCTTCGTCAACCGACCGTCGTCCAGGAACCTCTTCCTCGCCGCTCTCCCTCGGCTCTTGCTCACGTGTTGCGGCCAGGCCAACCACCAACTCTCACACATACCAAGACCAAGACCAAGACACCATTACATAGCAAACACAAGGGAAGTCAATAAAACAAGCACGATACACGAACAGGGTTGTCACATACAATACACCGGGTAAAACACATGAGGTACAACCTAAAGAAAGACTACACAAGCTAACACATACATGACAAGGTAAACGCAATTACACTCACTAAAACCGACATTAAACAAACCAGCATTCGCACACATTGCATTCTGGGAGGCTAGCACTCAGTCCAAAAGACACCGACATTACATTATAATTCTAAGGGGATGGAATGTATGGCGGGATATGGTCACGGCCACATGTGTGCTGTTACTAATGTAGATTCACACAGGGCTGTTCACCGGCATGTAATTGGCTGGTAACACAGCGCTGTGTGGCTGTTGGGCAGAGAATTTCAATTTCAACAAAGTGTCAGATTCTTCTACGAAAGTGTTCCTGAATTTACGATCAAGACTTATCTGTAAATAATCCCCACTAAAGTAAACAGCATAGTAGATAACCAGCTTCTTTTTATTTTAGTAGGTTTACCACTTAGTTTATCAAGCATTTGTTATGCGTTATGGTTTGTATATTATAGAATTTGTTTATATTTATTCAACTATTGATTGAATTGACATTGTTATTTATATTATTGTTATTCTCCTTAATGTTGTCTTACCAACTTTTTAAATTGTTTACTGTTGAATGTAACTATTTTACTGCTGTTATTTGTATGTCGCTTTGGACAAAAGAGTCTGCCAAATCCCATAACCATCACCATAACCATAACCACTTCACCCCCAGATCTGCCAAATCTCATAACCATCACCATAACCACTTCACCCCCAAATCCCATAATCATCACCATAACCATAACCACTTCACCCCCAGATCTGCCAAATCTCATAACCATCACTATAACCACTTCACCATAACCATAACCATTTCACCCCCAGATGTGCAGTGCAGCAACATGCTCCATCTGATGGGCAGAGACATATAATATTGCAACACTACAGCCGTAATCGATTCAACAGAGTCTTCTTATTTTGCCAGGCAAGAGCATGTAGAGTGTGCCTTATGTTCTCAAATTGATGACAAAGCCATACTGCATCACTATGACATAGCTCTCCCTTTCCAGACTGTGCCAATTATTTTCATTGACAAAATAAACACATAAACAAACAAGTAATTAAGAAGACACTCTCATCAAGTTGTGTTATTGGGTTTCTTATCTGGGCGTGCTCGCAAGAACAACAAGGCAACTCCATCTTAGTGGTTCTCATCATTAAATACTGGTGTGTTTCTTTGTGTGTGTGTGTGTGTGTGTGTGTGTGTGTGTGTGTGTGTGTGTGTGTCTGTATTTATGCTTCTATGTGTGTGTGTGTGTGTGTGTGTGTGTGTGTGTGTGTGTGTGTGTGTGTGTGTGTGTATGTAGGTGAGACAGATGAGTTTTTCCACATAGAGACAGCTACCTAACAGATGTCGCTAGAAGACAGATACTCTCTGCGCTAACACCATCGCAGCACAACTTCTCTTCTCTTCTCAAAAGGGACAATAAAGCAGATTAGAGCAGGGTGCCACCACTCAATCTCTCTCTCTCTCTCTCTCTCTCTCTCTTTCTCTCTCTTTCTCTCTCTCTCTCTCTTTTCAAATGCACCATTAGAGCAGCACAGCATCTGGGCTTCAGCAGCAGCACTCAATCTGGGACGTAATTTAGAGCCCTCCATCCTGTATCTTCATGCACACACACACACACACACACTCTTGCTCTCTCTCTTTCCATCTATCTTTCTTTCTCTCTTTCTTTCTTTCTCACAAACATTCTCTCTCTCTTAGTCCCTGTCTCTCTGTCTCTCTCTCTGTCTCTTTTTCTCTCTTTCTCTCTCTCTCTCTCACACACACACACACACACACACACACACTGTATCTCTCTCTCTTTCTTTCTCTTTTTCCTTCTCCATCCCTCTCTCTTTCTTTCTCTCTCTCTCTCTCTCTCTCTCTCTCTCTCCTTGTCTATCACTGTCTTTTTCACACACATACCCAAAAAGACACATCTGGGCCCGAGCAGAAGTATCTCTGCTATCATTTAGCTGAGTTCCTTTGCGGCCCATAATTATGCCACTGCCAAAAATGCACTGCACTTCTTCACGCCAGCTCTCTCCATATTTGGATGAGTTTTAAAAAAATGTGTTACGCATGATCTAAATGCAGAGAAATACGCAGGTGTTATCACTTGAATGTTCAGCTTTTCGCCTCTGTGTCCATTTTAGGATGTGACCATTGAGTTAGCCATGGATCGCTACCACCTCATAAGGAGGCATTTCTTTGCTAACAGGTTTCCCTGGACTGCGCAAGGGGAATGACATGCTTGTCATTTGTGAGTGTTGTGGACAGGGAGCGACGCTCAAAGACTCTTCAGACTAACAGCGGAGTTAACATGCATGTTGCGTCATCTTGGAGGATTCTTGTGACTACATTTCTGGGAGAGAAATTGCGTTTCTCTCCTTTCAAGGCAATGGATTTCACGCCGTCCCCTGGCAATAAACAGGACGTGAAATCAGACACCAGCCTCCGTAATGATAGGATGAAGATCATGATGAAGAGTAGTGTAAATAAGTGAATGTGGCGGTGATGATGATGATGATGATGATGATGATGATGATGAATGGCATATGGAACTTGGGAGAAAAGTATAAACAAACTAACTTAACAGCCTATCTAAATCAATTATTTAATTACAGAAGAATAAAAATTAGAAGAATTAGAGTAGTAAGTTAAATGGTCGTGTAGAAGCATACGGCCTCTGGGATTCAAGTCTGACAGTTGCCCATACCCACCCCCCACCCCCCATCTCTCTCTTGCACCTGTTTTCTGCAAGAAAGCAAAAAGCCCCAACGGCATATTCTTTTTAAAAAAGGGAGTAAGACAAATGGGCATCTGTGGGTGGTGGAGGCTAATTGTATCCAGCACTTTCATTCAGGAGGCAAAGAGCCATCCAGTGAACGCCTGAGAGCCAGCACCCTTTTCATCAGGCTAAAGGGTTCCCAGAGCTGGCTTTTCTTTGTTGGGTTGGAAAACGAACAATGCAGATGAATCATTTGCTCAAAGTTCACGGCTTGGTCTCTGTCATTCTTCCTCCGTTATTTACCACAGTGGCTTCCATTGTCCCCAGCAGAACAGTGCAGACCTGAACGCCATTCTCCCAGGTGAAGGTGGAATGGTGTATATTTCGAAAGAGAAATGCATTTATTTTGAAAAAATATCTATCTATCTATCTATCTATCTATCTATCTATCCATCCATCCATCCATCCATCCATCCATCCATTCATCCTCATATGCCCTTTCCTGCATTTCTTCCTGAATTAATAAATAAAAAACATACACGTACACACATTCACATACAAGTAGCATAACATGATTCACTCTTGACACATAATTGAAATGTCCAGATGAGGTTTGTGTTTGTGTTTTTGAAATGTAAATCCACCCAGTAGAAAACATCAGCCATGCTGTGGTCTCACATGCAAATAGGTATGTTTACCATAAGACTAGCACACACACACACACACACACACACACACACACACTCATGGGTCATGGTGCCTGCCTGCCTGCCTGTCTGTCTGTATATATATATCCTCTCTCTCTCCCTCTCTAATACACACACGCACACACACATATTTTCTGTAATGTCACCTTTGCTGTTGTTGCCTGCAGCCCTGCTGCTCTTTGAGACTGCAGTAAAAACACCATTTCACCGCAGTGCCTCCCTGCTCAACGCAGGGCCACATCACCGTGGGCTGCATGCCCTCCCAACACCAGGCGTTGTTTGTTGATGTCTGGGGCGGTGAGGTTTTTTTCTTTTGTGTTTTGTTTCACTTGGTCTTGCTGTCACTTGCGCACAGGTGACCGAAAGGTCACGGTGGCGATCCGGAGTAAACAAACATAATCATAAATATAAACATAAAAGTCATAAAAACGCACCTTCAAAAGGATCGAGAGCTGCTGAAGTGTGACATTCTTTTCTGAGGTGGGGGGGGGCGAAACACTAACCACATATCACAGGGAGTATGTGTAGGACAGGAGAATTAATGGGAGAAAACTTTGTGTGTAAGCAAAAGAAAACCCATACAGCTGAAAGGGAGGATGTGGCTATGGAATAAAACAATATCAGTTATATTGACCTAAGGTTTATGGACTAGTGACCACATGCCGAATGGATCTCTTTGTTGAACCTCTTTTGACAAACACAAGGAAGTCATAGCCTGAGATGATAAAATAGTAATGCAATTATTGATTGTCAACATGGTGGTCAAATCCTTGACGTCAAGGTGCCCGCTGTGAACGAGAAAAAAATCATATAACTGAAAGAGAGTGTATTTCTGCAAAAACTGCAAAAGTGTGCTTGCTCATGTGCAGTCCACGCGTGCATTGAACTCGGCTCGATCCAAGGATTCAAACAGTACCTCATTTTTTAAATTGTCATGTGCGTCCTCGCAATGTAGGTGGAGCAGCGGTGGTGAATCTAGATGGCCAGATGGGTTTGAATGTAAGTCCCCAACCGCCTGCTTAATCCCCCTCTCTTCACTAAATGGGGCCTGGATATGCATTTTATCCCACTTGGATCCCATTCAGATTTCAGGGCAGGTTTGGGTCTCCTCATCTGTTTAGGAATCAAATAAAACAAGCTAACACATGCATCTATGGGACTTACTACTCATCTTTCACAATTATTTATTATACCCTTATTCTATACAATTTAATCCCTTATTAAACAATATTTTACAGGTATTTTTGAGGTAATAAAAAACACAGGGAAGTGAAACAGAACTCATTTCAGGAGTCAAATATATTCAAAGATATAATATATTCACAGAGAAAAGGAAGCACATTCCAGCATCACTATGAATCACAATCCAAAGCTGATCTGGGAACAGCGTCTGGCCGTACTGATGACTCAGACAGTTCTAGAACTCGCTGAGTGTTGAGAGTTCACAATGGATCACCTCCCCACAGACGCAGCCTTCCCATCATCCACCTCTTCTTCCTGGACTGCTCCCGCGGCCGCCTGTCAGTGGAGTGGAGAGGTATCCGTGACGACAGCGGGTGTGGGCATCTCCAGCACTGTCTAGTCACTGTCAGGGTGGTGCTTTATATCCAACAATGCACACAAGGAGCAGGAGAGAGGGATACAGAGAGAGAGATATAGAGAGAGAGAGGGTGGGATAGAGAATGCATGAGAAATGGAGACTTGTTGACTTATTTACAAACCCTGTACCGTAAACATCACATGAAAATGAAAAGCAAAAATGTTGATGCTCCAACAAGAACAGCGAACATCAAACACTTCTTCAAAAGCAGGAACATGGCCCATTAACCTGTAATGGCCAGAGAGAGAGAGAGAGAGAGAATGCATGAGAAATGGAGACTTGTTGACTTGTTTACAAATCCTTAACCATATACATCAAATGAAAATGAAAAGCAAAAATGTTGATGCTCCCACAAGAACATCAAAAACTTCTTCAAAAGCAATGGGCAGAAAGAGAGAGAGAGAGAGAGAGAGATGACTAAAGTGACGACTGGATGTCGTTTACTGCCTAACTGCTAAAGTGCTGCTGCAGCCCCGCGTGAGTGTGTTGCCTGCCTGGACTCATAACTTGATTATCTGCCCTGTAGGTACTAAATGCGCCTGTTTTTCTGATGACTAAGTGCCTTCATCCAGACGAGTGATGGGAGATGATGGATGGAGTGTGTGAGTGCGTGTTAGTGTGTGTGTGTTAGTGTGTGTGTGTGTGTGTGTGTGTGTGTGTGTGTGTGTGTATGTGTGTGAAAGAGACTGATCAACATTAGAGAGTGTGTGTGTGTGTGTGTGTGTGTGTGTGTGTGTGTGTGTGTGTGTGTGTGTGTGTAAGAATGCTGTGTCATTCACAGTGGTGTGTAGGAATATCCCCTTTAATGCCTTTTTGTTTGTCATTAAAAGGGTCAACTGCCTGATAGATAAAGTGTGTGCATGTTTGTGTGTGTGTGTGTGTGTGTGTGTGTGTGTGTGTGTGTGTGTGTGTGTGTTTGCAGGTGATGTTACACAAGCTGGTCCAACAAAAGATTACCTTCTAAGTGCAAGTGTGAAGCAGTTAGTTCTTTGGTCTATCACACTCCAACACCAACCTTGTTCCAGCGATGAGATCACAACAGATGATTGGCACAATGTATTCACATGTCGACTTTTTTTGCCACGGAAGGGGCGGAATATGTGCCAGACAACTGCCATATTGGTGTTATAAACTAACCCCATGCATTTCTATGGAGCATGTTTTGAAGATGTACAGTTTATTTGTTTTTTTATGAAGTATCTTTATCTTCTCTGTAAATCTTGAAGAAACAATCCATCTTTATTTTCTCTGAGTGGCTTGAGGAAAGGATGTATTTTTATCTTTGAAAAACATATTTATACAAAAACATAAAGCAAATCCAATCAGTGTGGAAAACTTTCTCAATTTATTAATGATCAATAATCCCTTCATCACTTATATATTTTTTCCAACTGAGCTACACTGTCAGATAGGGGGGAGGGACAGAGAGAGAGAGAGAGAGAGAGAGAGAGAGAGAGAGAGAGATGGGTTGTGAGATGTGATGGATGATGACTTGAAATTCTTCCTGACAGAAACCACCTTCAAGCCAGACATCAATAACACACACACACACACACACACTTTTTTTTCTGATGACTTAATGTCCCTCCTCAAATAAGCTCTTAATTAAAACAGAATACTTTCACAAACTTTTGAGTGAGACTTATGCTTCCTGTGCATTACAGAAATTAAGATGGACATTGTGTTTGCTGGATGCGATGATTTTATGATATGATGGATGTATTTTTTCAGTATTTTTACCTAAATACATACA
>NC_055965.1:24449078-24451578 GCF_018492685.1 Alosa sapidissima | reverse complement strand
CCTCCTCTACATACTTGCTGCACACTGCCCCCCCCCCCCCCCCTCCCCCTCCCCCTCCCCCCTACATACACAGCACATTGTCTTCAGGATCTTCTCCAACACACATCCTCTACATACTTACAGCACACTGCCCCCACCTACACACTACACACACTACACACACACACAGTCACTGCTCCACTCCCCTCCCGCCCACACACACATCTTCACTGTCATCACTCACATACATCATACATACAGTACTCTGCTTGCAATAGCAAGTCCCCCCCTCCCCTACATACACAGCACATTATTTCATTAGGAAGCTTCCCCAACACACATATTGCACACTGCCCTCTCTCTGGTAACCACGTAACTTCAATTATCTTGATTGGCTAACCATGAAATTCCAGTGATTGTGATTGGCTAACCATGTAATTTCAATGCTCTTGATTGGCTAAATGTTGACTAAAGCTAATAATAACCTCAGTCAGGATGTATGGAAATTGGAGAGAGATGAATAATATATGTGTCAGGGTTGCAGTATGGAGAGCTGGACCGAGGGGCAGGGCAAGTTGAGAACGAGGCACACTTGAACTTGAGAACAGGAATCTTTAATGCGAATGCACACTTCAACCACGAAACAACATCAATGACCGACAGGGGACTGAGGGAGACAGAGGGTTTAAATACACAGGGGTTAAACAAGGCTAACAAGGCACAAGAAACAAGAGACAGGTGAACACAGGGCTGGAAATCATAATTAAACTAGCAGACTAATAATGAGGAACAGGTGAGGGGCGGAGACACAGGGAACTGAGACATGGCAAGACAAACAAAGGAGCACATGGCTGACAGGAACTAGAACACAGGGACAGGAAGTAAACACAGGAGCACATGGCACAGGAGGTAAACAAAGGAGGGACAGGGAACACAGGATCGTTACAACATGTGAGATCCTGAGAATGCCTGAGAGACACTTTGTACAACTTTCTCCACATGATGTCATGTACATTTATGACTGTTTACTTAAAAAGGGGCATTTTGACTTCTCTTGAATACAATATCACATCCATGATGGCTCTCTTCCATAGACATATACAAAACAGCACCTCTGAAGGCACAAAGTGGTATTACAAGAGAATGTTACAAGTCCCTGGCAAGCCGGCTAGCATGCTATCTTTAAAGGTAATTTTTTAATGTTTTACATTGTACACATAGCCCATACATATGTCTGGAATTTTCCATGTAGACATCTGAACTTAGTGGCGCTGTGTGTTTGTCCCACAGGTGAAAAACGTGCTGAAGCCCTTAAAAGTAGCCACCCAGGCGCTGTCAACAGAAAACTACCCAACAGCATCAGCGGTCCTCCCCCTGCAGCCGTTGGGGGGAAAAAAACGAAATAAATGGGAGTGGTCTTCTCCACTAATGTAATGAGTCCAGTTAGTCTTCTGCATGTGTACGTGGGTCACCTTGTCAAAAAAAAAAAAAATATATAAAATATATAAAATAAATAAAGATTTATTATAATACTTTCAATGAATTGACAGATGCACTGCCACTTACGATTTACTTTAGCTATTTAATTTTATTTATTTTTCATTACAATTTATTCACTTTAAATAAATCATAATGTAAAATTGTAGGATTAACAGGAATTGTAGTTGCTCAACACCACAGGAACAGTTAAAAAAAAGTCTTAACTCACGACTCCAGAAGTTCACGGAATGAGAAGGGGGTGGAAGGATGGTGAACTTGCATGTTAGTAAAGGCAGGCGCAGGAAAAAAAACTGTTCAGTGTTCTGGGTAACGTTAACGTTCACTGTAATATTGTATGATAAAGCCACATTTAGGTTAGACTTCCTCCGCAATTACTTTGTTGTATGGAATAAAATAACACTGTATTTGTAAATAACAGATTTTATTTTGTTGTATATGTGCTTTGGGAATATTTCAGCCACCACTTGGCCTAACATAGGCTACCGCAGTGGATAGCTAACGTTAATGTTAGTGAAGGTAACGGTAACGTTAACACTCTTTCAAATATGGCTAATGAAATCTCTGATAACAGATCAATCCACAGCAATGAAATGTATGCTTTGTGTGGTAATGATAGGTAGATGTTTGGTAGCCTATTTGTAGGGTACTGCTAGGTCCATATGATTTCCAGTGAATACAAACATCATTCAAACACTGCTCAAGTAAATTAAATGTGTGTAATCGGTCGCGTATGTAACTCTTCTCGATTTATACTTTGTTAAATTTAACATTCCCACCATTTAAATGAGAAAACCATGATAACAAATTACCTATGACGGACCTTACACCTAGGGAGAGGGGGGTGTAAGTTAGTGTGTCATTTAAGTCATAACTTAGTGTTACGTTGAAACTATTTTGCGTGGTGCAATCCAATACATTTTAGTAGCTCACCAGTTTACGTTAGAACTAAGCTAAGATGGAACTTACATTCAACTGGTGCAACCGGCTGCAGGATATAAAGCAACCAACTTTTTTTTGAGCA
>NC_055965.1:24429078-24446578 GCF_018492685.1 Alosa sapidissima | reverse complement strand
CAGTTGTCATATTTCTGACCGACCGGTAGCAGGGATGTTGATAGTATTTTGTGAGAGGTGGTGCTGATCATATTACGGGGGGTTCGGGGGTGTCTCCCCCGGGAAAATTTCTTTGCGCAACAGCCCACATTATGCGCTCACTCCAGCGAGACGAGTGAAATAAGTGTAAGCCTATCTGTCATCGGCATCGCCATAGGCTATTTGCTACGATATAAGCTACTGTTAGGCCTACAACAAGTCGCGATTTATTAGGCTATCCAATCGCTATGCTGTTTTCATGAACATTGCAGGAATCCACTTCATTCACCTACCCACGAGTGGGTCAGTTTCACTTTCGCAAACACGCATACACATTGAATGAGCACTCATAGCCTCTATATTTTATGAATTAAGAAGTATTTATTGATCAGGAAAACATTTAGTTTATTTTTCTTTCGGTCTGCGGTTCCATAACACCATTCAGTTGTGCCGCAAATTAACAAACAGAAGCACTGGGCATAATCTAGCCTAAATTCATGGCAATTTTTTTTTTTAAATCCGAGGGCCCCCATTGGCTGAGGGTTCCTGTGCACGTGCACACTTGGCACAAGCCATGATCTGTCCCTGCCAGGACCTTGTTGTTTTTCATATCCTACTCTATTCACTTTGCCACAGAAACACATAGAGTCTGATGACGTTTGTGAAGGTAGAGAGCAGACATTGCACCAACAACCAACAAACAAACATCAACAAAACATCAACAAATTGCGTCAGTTACTTTGCTTTAATACTTGCGGTAAAGAACATTATCTTGAGTTATCACCACTTCCATCACAAGGAACTTGATTTAAATCTAATCTAATGGATTCAAAATGACTCTCTGAGGGAGTTCTTAGTAGATTTGTGTACTGATTTGTACAAACACATAAAGGAAAATTAAGCGATTTTGTTTTCCTTTTACTGTAGGAGTGCTGTGTGATTTTGACGGAGAAATGAATGAGGTGGATGCAATATGTCTGAGGGAAATCTAAATAGACCCTTTTTCTGCCTTGGTAACAACAAAATACTGCTGATTTTGCATGCATGCATTTTGTCAGCACACTGGCTTGGTTTGTATGTGTGTGTTTGTGTGTGTAAGAGAGAGAGAGAGAGAGAGAGAGAGAGAGAGAGAGAGAGGTGAAGGCAGTTTGATGGAGAGGTTTGTGTGAGTGTGTGTATGTGTGTGTGTGTGTTGGAGACCTTCATTAATTTGGTTATTTCCAAATGCAGGTATGAGGCTGGAGGAACGCAATCAACCGATTCATCAGCCGCGTCAGAGACAGAAAAGATCCCTCTTTGTCACGAGACACGAGTCAGCGAGACAGAAAAGGTCCCTCTTTGTCACAGCAGATTAAAACGGTTTCATCTTCCTAAAAGAGCTAATTAGATTATCACTGAGTGTGTGTGGGTGTGTGTATGGGTGTGTGTGTCAGGGATGGAAATTAACCACCTGCCCCCCGCCAAATGCGGGTAGTTTTGTGCGCTGGCGGGTGAATTTGGTCAACTTACCAGACACTGTGGCGGGTAGAGCTAGCGTACCACAAATAGTCAGATCCGGTCTAATTTTCATACTTATAGACGGTTAAAAATAAGAAAGTGTCTGTAGGGATCATGTAGCCTAACGTTACCAGCCTATAAGGGTAAATCGCGCTGATTTGAAGTTCTACAACTCGTAGTGAGCCGCCACCGCAGCATAGCCTATAGGCACTGGTGCAACGCTTCACTTTCACTTCACTACCATTAAGAAACTGTCACTATGCTTTCATGTGCCACTGCTAGATTATTTCAGGATGACTGCATAGACATAAATCTAGTGAGATCTGTGGATCTGCGTTATATCTTCACAGGCTAATATTCTCACGTAGTTATCTTTTGAATTGGCCCGTAGGCCTAGGTATTTTAATCCGGCCCGCGACACGCTGCTATTTAGACCTATGAGGCAGACAGACGGACATCTCCACACCCATTCGTCGTGATGGAATATCTCACAAACTTTTCATTCAAAGAAATTACAAACCGTATCAGAATAAACAGCAGAACTTACCGAACGCAAAGGTGTAAAGCATTCCCTTAAGTTATAGCCGTTCCCGAGTAATCCGGTTTTGAAATTGAAGCAAATGTCTACACGGTCTCCAGTGTTGGGCTTTTGTCATATATGATAAGGCCAAATACAAAATAAATGTTAACAATATCGCCTAGATAAATGTACAACCAGAGTTTTTCCGATGTAGTTTCACAAAATGCTAAGCATGCATATTACGTTTCTTAAAGCTGAGCTGTGCTTAAATTGTTCAGTGCATGATTTCATTACGGGCCAAATAGAAAATAAATGCTAAATGTTAAATATAGCCTTGATACCTGTAAATATTTAAATCAGATGATGTACACTATAGTTAGATCAAGTAGAGAGTTGGATTATAGGATGCTCCAGAACTCACACAAACGGAGTCTTAAAGGAGCCACACCACTTTTATGACAAGACACTATAGCATATGAATGTGGTTCTGTTGACCTTTAGTTTTGTTGCTACTGTGCTTGGAGGACAGGTTTAGGGCAAAACTCAGCACATTTTAGTCATATCGCAATAATGCCGATTACCGTGATCATTTTGGGTAGCCTACTATAATCATGATATCACATTTTCATGCCGTTTCTCTAGTGGCTGGTAAAAAAGTTGAGTGGCTGGTAGATTTTGGAATCCACCAGCCACAGTGGCAGGTAGAAAAAATATTTAATTTCCATCCCTGGTGTGTGTGTGTACACAACATAAATGACAAGTGTCATCAGCGGAACCATAGAGTTGGGTAATGAAGTTTGACTGATCGTCCAGATAATAAATATCATAATGTGGGCTGGACGTGACGTGTGTTTGAGCCAATAGCTCTCAACAGAGATGGAATGCAAATCTGCATAATGGCCGTCACTTTAGGGCAGCAAGCCTAGATCGATTGGACCTTCCTCTATTCATCCATCTCTCTCTCTGTCTCTGTGTATATATACACGTGTGTGTGTGTGTGTGTGTTTGTATGTGCGTGTGTGTACGTGCGTGTGTTTGTGTGTGTGTATGTGTGTGTGTGTTTATGTGTGTGTGTGTGTGTTTGTGTGTATGTGTGTGTGTGTGTGTTTGTATGTGCGTGTGTGTACATACATACAATATATCTGTGCTGCCTACTGTGACTGTGATGGAGGCCATGCATGAACAGTGGCCTGTGTGCAGCACAGAACAGCCTGACAGAACAAGCTGACCCTGTCCATTGGGTCAGTCTTGCAAGTCGACAGGGGCAGCTGAGGTGACAATAGCCTCTCTCCAGTTGATCCAAATAGTTGTTGACAGAAGACAAATTGACACTTTATGGTACCATGGCTTTCTGTCCGTGATAATGGTCTAATGGTTTATTCTGTGTATACACAGCGACCACAGACAATTCAATGAGCATTGATTAAAATTATCATTTATGAGTTGGACATGCATTGTCTCGTAAACTTGATGCATTCCATTAACATTCTGACACACTTTGATTGTGCAGTCAAAAGCTTGGTGATTACGGCTCCCACACACAGTTGCGTGCGGTGCAGTGCTGGAGACACATCCCGTCCACTTTACATGGGCTCACGTCATCCATTGCCGAACTGAATTGTGGGTCCGTTGCGTCACCGTCGCTCGCGTCGAGAAGTTCAACTTTTGCTGCACCGACGGATCAACAACAGAAGGTACCTGCCAATCAAATTACGGCTATACTTCAAGTCATTTGCATAGCTACCGTCGGGAACACCCGCTGGCATGTGTTGACGGAACGCAACTGTGTGTGGGAGCCGTTATAGAGATTAGCAGTGCACAATAGGACTGATGTATGGTGCTGCAAGTACTATCCAAAGAAAGTAATTAACTTCTATCTATCCCCTGTTCCTGCAACTCCTTGGAAATGGTGAGTCTTACATACTTTGCCCTTGTTTGCTCAGTGATTGTTCAAAGTCAACTTCCTGCTGATGTACAGTATGCATGCAAATTCCACAAAATGTTCCAATTTTGAACAAAGATATGTGTTCTAAAAACTCATCTTATTATTATCTACAAGGTCACAAACTTGTGGGCGCTACTTCACAAATAAAAATCAGTCACGGTGACTTTGGTTCATTCACAAATACACATACACACACATAGGCACACACAGACACATAAATGACACACATATAAAAACGCACAATGGCACAGGCACAAAGGCAGTGCACACAATGATGTTAGGCCTATACTGTCGACTTCAAACGCAACATCATTTCATCTTGTAATGGCGCCTGACTTAATGCAGCCCTCACAAATGTGTAATTCAAGAGAAAATACATAATCAGTGTTAACATAATAAGTGCCCAGGATTGTTCTTCCTGATTCTTGATACAAATCTGCAATAGATGGAGCACAGCAAGGAGCCCAGGAAAGGCATTGTCGCAGAAAGGCTCTACTCTCTACTTAATAGGGGTGGGCGATATGGACAAAAAATAATATCTCGATATTTTTTGTGATTTTGACGATAACGATAATTAGTCGATATCCTTTTCAAAAATTGTTTTTGTTAAAGTTGTTAAAGAGTTACTTTACAGCTCATTATTTATGAATAGCATCATTACAATAATAACCAATAACATAACCTGTGACTTTTTAACCAAATTAACCAATGCATTTGTAGCCCAGACAACAATGGGTTAAGTTGTAGAGGCAGCTAAACCAATCAGCATGCAGTTCCCCGGTAACGTTGACAACAATAATCAAAATGATCAGATTTACTAGATGAAGACCGCTAACTGCTTTTACAGCTCATTACTGATTGGAAATATAGGTAAATATTCGATCTATAATGATAAATTAACCAATTGTAAAGATTTAAAGATATGATCATTAATTATATTCACATGATTTATGATTAAGAAGAACAACAGAATATCAACAGAATAGAATGAACTTCTAACTGTAACATCACGAACGAAGACAAACTAATTATACTTGAACACAGAAAAGGTAAATGTTAACATGATTAAATAGATATGGATAATTGTATGACAGTTTAAACTAGTAGTAGTAACTTTTTAATATTATATTTAAAACTAAAAACCGAGGAACAATCATAAGGCCGTTGATGACAAGAACGACGTTTAACGGTGGAAGTTTGGAATTCGGTGAGTTCGTTTTAAATGTTGTGCTAAGCTAATGTAATCCAGCTGAATCAGCCATTAAACCAACTAGCTGCTATGTACCCTTAAAGGGACACCAGGCAAGCCTGATGCTTTCCCCCCCCCTCGCTCAGTCTGAAGCTCTTTTCCTTTTCTTTGCATCTTCCGTCAAGGGTTTTCGCTGCTTCTTTGCCGGCTCTGTCATTATACACACGTTTGCCTGTGCGGGATAATCAGTTGTCTTTCAAATTTCCTCTGCACGCAATAGGACGCAATAGGATATTTGTTTTCAAGTAGCAGGGAATTCAAGCCAAACCGTTGCAACTCTGCCATCAATCATTATGTTAAGCCCACCAAACGACTCTATACACGATTTCAATGTCCTGATTAAGTTTCGATTTCTGGAGCTCACAAGCCACCGGAGAGTTGCTAGACTAGCCCTGGCTGTAATTTGCTGCCGCTAGGGGCGCGTCTAGATTTCTATGCTAGTAAATTTGCACATCGTTAAAACAACAATCACGATATTATCGCAGACGATATATATCGCCCACCCCTACTACTTAAAGGGGAACTTGGCAACTATTTTAACATAATAAACCCGTTTAGAAATCATTTGGATGGTTAAATGACCTGTTCCGGTGAAAATGGTGACTTTTCCCGCTGCCCCTAGCGTCCCCAGGCGGAAAACCAACCTTGCAACATTGCGACTACCGTCCCGGAAAGAGAAGTGAGAAACAAGAAACTCGTTTTAAATCGTGTTTCTTACCTTGTAACATCCACATTGTCTGCCAAACTTATGCTAACCGTTTTTCTAGCTTGTAAACAAATCCATGTGCTTTATCGTTACCTTTTTCCACAGTTTGAAATAGCATATTGCACAATTTCTCCAGCAGAGGCGGAAATCCTGCCAAGTTTCCCTTTAAACTGTGAAAGTTAAAGTGTCCTGGAAGAAATGATGGCACAAGGTGAAGTGGGCAGCACTGGCTACCTGGAAAGGCTCCAGAAGCCTCAAGAGTCATTTCTTATTGAACTTGGTGCAAGCTGCTGTCACCTACTGTGAAGAAAATAGATTGGGGGGGAAAAAACAGTGCATTTTATCTGTTAACGCCAAGATTGGTTATTACTGTAAGTCGACATTTGACATTGGCTATATTTGAAATGCTGCTTCACCCTCCAACTCACCAACCGTGGAGTGTGAAACGCAGACATCCTCAAATAATTGATGTCAAAAAGTGAAGTGGGCAGGCCTGAAAACCTGAAATGACTCGGTAAGCCTCAAGCGACTTTTTTTCCTGAACGCGGAATTCGGTGAAAGCTTTGCTTGTCACCTGCTGTGTAGAAAGCAGAAGAAAAACAAATAAACCACAGTATCTTCCTCCACCTCGAAGATAGTGTGAATAGCAGATGTCCTTAGAAGAATGGATGTTGTGAGGTGAAGTGGGCAGCAATAGAGCACTTGAAATGACTCTGCCTCAGGTGACTCCCCTCACTGAACATGGAACTAGATGCTCGTTTCAAGAAAATAGATAGAGAAACAATTAGTAGAAAAAGTAGGAAACAGTGCAGTGTGAATACGTGAATACGACGTCGTCGAGGAATTGATGGCACGAAGCGAAGTGTGCCGGACGGGAAACCTGAAATGACTCAGCAAGCCTCGAGCTACTTCCCCTACCGAACAACGTGGAACTCGGTGCACATGCTGTGTAGAAAATAGATAGTAAAGCTATAAGGCGAAAAAGCATAGTGTGTTTAATTAACGAATAAACAATAAGCATCATGCATACAGCTGGGTATTACATTTGAAACTGGCTACAGTCAGTTACTATAAAACACAACTTCTCCAACTACTGGTTAGCGCTTCGGACTCGTAACCGGAGGGTTGCCGGTTCGAACCCCGACCAGTAGGAGCGGCTGAAGTGCCCTTGAGCAAGGCACCTAACCCCTCACTGCTCCGCGAGCGCCGCTGTAGCAGGCAGCTCACTGCGTCGGGATTAGTGTGTGCTTCACCTCATGTTCACTGTGTGCTGTGTGTGTTTCACTAATTCACCGATTGGGATAAATGCAAAGACCAAATTTCCCTCACGGGATCAAAAGAATATATGGTATACGTATACTCTAGGACAATGGTAATCGCAGATGTCCAAGAAGAAACTATGTTGTGAAGCCCAGTGGAAATAACTCTGCCACAATCCTTAGGTGACATCACTTACTGAACGTGGAGCTCGGCACAAGCTGCAGGTCACCTGCTGTGTAAAACACGGCAACGACCGACCGATACCGTCCCAGAGACATAAAAAAAGAGGCAACATACTTTTCAAAAGAAGTGTTTTTTTTCTCTTTTCATCTGGTCCCTTCTTCTCTGATTTCTTTCAACATGCATACATTCTGACTTCTTTGGTCTACTTTGATATAACTTTAAGCTATATGAATATACTGCTCCGTTTGTTTATCTATTCTCTTTAAAAGAGTTTAGCATGTAGCCGTTTCAACCGTTATTTATTTATCTTCTTTATAAATGATTTGTTTTCTTTTAACAGACACGGTGTTGCCCTGGGCAACGTTTATGAAGACAAACTTCATAGTCCTTTCAGGTTTGCACACACTGGTGTGTCAGTGAAGGAACACACCACGCACGGTTCATCCAATGTGTCTACCTCGCTTTTCCCTGCTTCAAAGCCCTCCAGATAACCAAAACGCAGTGTGTGTAGGCTAGGCTTACACACAGAGCACTGTTTCAGCTGTAGCGCTCTGTGCAAGGACTGACTTCACAGGGAACATGAGAGAGGGAGAGGGAGGTATCCCCCGGAGACGGGGGGATAGGGCATTTTTTGGTCTGCTTTTAAAACTCATATCTCACAATGAGATTTTTGTAGTCTGGCACCGATAGGCCTAATTATATGCTGAACACAATCTCAGACTCTTTCTCTCTCTCTCTCTCTCTCTCTCTCTGTGTGTGTGTGTTTGTCTAACAGTAGTTATATCAGCTAATGGATACATTACAAAGTAAGGCCAGAAACAAAGATCTTATATCCTCCAGATAACTTCTCTCTCTCTCTCTCTCTCTCTCTCTCTCTCTCTCTTTATCTCTCTCTTACACACACACATACACACACAGTGAAAATGAGTCATACTCCCATTACACCATGCAGTCATATATTGCCCCCAAACAGCCTGATCTACCACTCAACAGCATCCATAATGTGCAGTACCACACTGTAGAAAATTCCGTTTTTTAGCACTTTGAGTCCCTTTTCTGGTTGTTTTGAATGAACTAGAGTGGTAGACACCGAAATCTTGACGATTGGTCCTGTCTCGACTTTTCTGACTCGTTTTGAATCGCCTTTGACTACTCAGAGTGGCTGCCAACAGGCATAATGTAGGCTACTCAAACATGTCCTAAAACAACCCTTAACGTTCGTTTTCAAAACTGTGCAACTCACCGAGTGGTTAGTGGTGTTCGTTGATTAATAAAAGCAAATATATCGGCGCAATGTATGATTTCCAGCCGTCTTATTTGCTAGGCCTATTGTGGAACTATTTATTCAGACACCTCACAACCGCGTATAAACTTCGGCTCAATATTTGACCTGAAGCATAGACGGTGGCGCAGTAATATCAACGTGCAATGAGTCTTCCAACAGAAATCAATGGGATTTTACAAAATGGCAAATAAAACACGACAGAAACTGTATTTCGCTACGCTACTTGTTTTGGAACATCAACGAACACCACTAACCACTCGGGGAGTTGCACAGTTTTGAAAACGAACGTTAAGGGTTGTTTTAGGACATGTTTGAGTAGCCTACTACAGTATGCCTGTTGGCAACCACTCTGAGTAGTCAAAGGCGATTTAAAACGAGTCAGAAAGGTTGAGACAGGACCAATCGTCAAAATTTCGGTGTCCACCACTCTAGTTCATCCAAAACAAACCAGAAAAGGGACTCAAAGTGCTAAATACCGAAATTTTCCTTTAAATGAATGTGTTGAAAACAACACAAACTATTGAGATGTGTTAAAAACAATGCAAGTTGTGTTATTTTCAACACCTACGAATGACAAAAGCAATGTGTTGCAAACAACACAAAGTAACAAACAGGACAGTGAGAAAAGTTAATTTGTAAACTTCCTGTAAAACTCTCCACTCCAGCTTTCAGTCCCTGAGCCTCAAGGGTCTCCACAACATCAATTCATAAGACGTCCTCAAGAGCCCAACTGTTCAGGGCCACAGCAGGGACATTATTATTCCAGACGGCCCTTTACAGTAAGCTTCGGAGACTAAACACTGCTTTCTATGTGGCTCTCACTTTAGTCTGGGACGAGTCTTAATCCTGAGGATTCCTCATCTGAAGGCAGGGCCATGTGTCTCGTATGCTAGAGGCAACACTGGCCTCTCAGGGTGTTTGGTAGATGGAGGATGACTGGGGGTTTGACGTCATGTGAAGACTTAGATGGTTTATGAAAATTGAGACGGGGTTACCTTTTATCTACTTGAAGGGGTCATCAGATGTTTTGTTGGTGTGTGTGTGTGTGTGTGTGTATGTGTGTGTGTGTGCCCACATTGCACATGTTTCAATGGATTTGCCAGCATACATGGTTTTCGTGCCTGGGTGCAAATATTTACGTATTTGTTTGTTTGTGTGTGTGTGTGTGTGTGTGCGTGTGCGTGTGTGTGAGTGTATGTGTGTGTGCGCATGTGTGTGCTTGTGTGAGTGTATGTGTGTTATGTAGGGTGCAGATGAGCTGAGTCTGAGAAAGAGAGTGAGAGAGAGAGAGAGAGAGTGAGTGTTTATTCAGATGAGTCTGAGACTCCACTTGTCATTAGTGTCCATAAGATCAAATGACAAGCAGCTAGACAGGCCATCACCTGATACCTCCCACCTTGTGTTCTCTCTCTCTCTCTCTCTGTTTCTCTCTTTCTTCTTCACCCGTCTCTGGTCTTTCACACACACGCGCACACACACACATACACACACACACACACACACACATACGCGCGCGCGCGCACACACACACACACACATACACAAAACAATATTTGTACTCCCTATACATTCTATATATTGCTACACACATCCCATAATATGCCACACACTGCATATATTGGTAATTGGAAAGCCATTAGCCTTTATAGCTGACACTCCCCACATATTGATTTTTAGGGAAATCATCAAGCACCAAGCACATGCAGTTTTCACCCACACAGCAGAAGAACCAGCGCTAGTTGGCCGGGTGTTAGTTTAAATGCTTAATCTATATGATAAAGCAGAGTCTAAACCTTGGGGGACTGCATTTGTTTTATTGGATATTGGCATACTATCCAGGTTCAGGTATTTTTATGGTGACTGTAGAGCTCCCTCTAGAGTTGCAATATATTTATATTTTACTCTGCCATCGTAAATAGCAAACTTCTTGTGGCTTGTCCCCCTTGTACACAATGAAAATGCTTTTGTTGTGGAGGTGAAGAATTAACAACAGGCAAAAACTATCTCCAAAGAGCTATATCTACTGACAAGGTAATGTTTCACGATTCTTGCAAGATTTCTTTGGGTCAACTACTCCTGAAGTTGCATGGCTGGTTCTCTCGTTAGCAACTCGCTACAGCTATGCTGTGAATGATTCCCCTATTAGAAGTTTGTTTACCATCAAATTGGCTTCATAAAGGTTATTACTGTAAGATGGAAATCTTGCATAGTATATCTTTTCTTCTTCTTCTTCTTCTTCTTCTTCTTCTTCTTCCACACAACTGCCTCTGTTCACCAGACACTTTGCTAGTGAAGTGGTATCTTCAAGCTGGTACAGTGAATACAGTGGGGGTGAGGGGAAAAAAAGTTAAAGGTTTCACACTGTCAACAGTTGCACAGAATATCTGCAACACAAAATATCCGCTCTAAAAAATATTCGTAAGAAAGAATGGGGCTTGATGGCACTGTTGACTTCAAGGATGAGCTGCCATACCTAACTCTAACCCTAAACCTAACCCTTGCCTAACCCTATTGCCTTCCAGGCAGCGCTGCCTTGAAGTCAACAGTGGGGACCCAAAATACCATATATCAATAATTGGGGTAACTGTACTGTGCTTAACTGCAGTGAAATTCCCCTGTATATGGTTGTACAGGTGTTGTGCCCTTACTTTTGGTTTATGCATGGCATTATGGGAGTCGTCACAATCACACATTTGGAGCAGGCAGCATTTAGCAATATTTGGAACATGGAAAATAAGTTGACTACTTCTTCTTCCAAATCAAGTTATCATTATTCACTTTACATTTGTTTCTCCAAAGAGCCCTTGATTGAATAATATCTCTATATAAACTGGATATGATCCAGTGTGGTGATGGTGATGATACCCGTGGTGAGTGATGCTGGTAAGTTGGTTTTATGGATAATGGGTAAATAAATACTACTCTCCTGTTCTTATCAGATTGTTATCACACACATGTGCTTACTCTGCAGCAACGCTAATGATTATCATAAAGAAGACTTATATTCGCGTAATTGGCTAATGTATGCAGGGTGCGATTCACAAATGTAATTAGATAGGCCTACCCCCCCCCCCCCCCCCCCCCCATCATACTTTTTAAAATGGTGTTTTGCCATAGCCTACTGTTTGATTGAAATTTCCATTTTATCTGAATCAATTAGTCTACATTTGTGAATGTAGGCCTAAGCTATGTGTCTCATAGATGCATTACTGTAATATAAAGTACCTGTTTCCTTAACAACAAATAGAGATTCTGCTGCAGAGAGAAACAATTCTCCCTTTAACCAGTCTTCAATGAGTGCGCCTAGTGAAACCGTGACGTCGGCGAGAGAGAGAGGGAGAGAGAGAGAGAGAGAGTGAGAACGAGAGAAAGAGAGCTAGCGTAGGACTCCGCTATCCACTGAAAAGCCCTCACTACTACGCTCAGGCGCTGTGCTCGGCAGGGACCAAACTACACTTGAAGTTCTCTTAGAAAACTTGAGGAGGATGCGTGTCTAAACAAACTCAAAAAACAGCGCCGCAGTACGGGATCACTCACACTTCTACAGCGGCTAATTGTCACTCCGCGCGTTTCTGGGAAGAGTTTGTATTGGATTTCACCTACTCGCTGGATTTTAGGGACAGTGACATTACATTAGATAATGAACAATCGGACGGGACTTCCAAAGGCCATCGTTCAGTCAATGTTCACCTCAGGTAAGAGTACGTTGGTGTAAACTGAATGTGCAAGTGGAATTGTGCGGGCTACTTCATGCCTCATATGCTTCTCTTTAGTTACTGATTTGTTTGCAAATTCATTCTCCCCTCTCTGGCAATTCTCTGTCAATAAACCCTTTAATGTATTTTGACGTTGACATTGTCTACGGTGACCTGTGTTAGCGCACCGTGTGTGCAGTGTTGTGGTATCGGTTAGCCGGTGCGCCAGGGATCAGTTTACCAGCCTGCCCTGTCGACACACAACAGCACGCGAGGGGTCAACAGCACCTTTCAACAGCGGTCTGCTTTAGTCGCGCTCTCTGCTGTGGTTGTCTCCATCCGCTGTTATACCAGTTGCCAAAACAATAAAATGAAACCTTTAAAAATATCTGTGGAAACGGAGGGTTGTTCTGAGCTTGCGCTTTGGAGCCATATAGTTCACTCTTGTGTGTGATAACTGAGAGCGACATTGAGTGAGTTAGGGAGAGTGTTTTCCTGCTCGGCTAGACCCACTCAGCCCGTTTTGATGAGCCTCGGGGAGACGAAAGGGACAGCGTACATCCCTCCTGTCTCTTCCTCAACTCTCTTATGCAACTGTTGACCCCGTCCCGTTCCATCGCTCACTTGTCTCTCGTGAGACAAAAGGGGAGAGAGAGGGTAGCGAGAGCTAATCCGGTTACCCGGGAGTGTTTGTATTGTGTTTGTGTGCACGCTGTCAACCGATGGAGGATTGCAGTATGTGTCCCATCGGCGCAGCAACGCGTTTGTGGGGAGGCATAACTTCTCCAAGACGTTTTATACCGCAGGTGGCGGTTTTTGGACACGCACGCGAGTAGGATCGAGTAACCAATTAAAATCCCTGGGGTTAGGACAATAACAGAGCGAGGCAGGAAATTCCTCTGTCGCAGTCCTCCGGGCACTGTCCCAAAGATGCACTGTCCAGTGTGCCGCTTGTCTGTAACCTACTTGTGACTCACCTTGTCCTTGTCCGTCACTGCCTCGCGGGGAACGGGAATTAATGTCGAGTGGCTGTCTGTCGGAGATGTGCCGCCTAAAATACTTGCCACATGTACATGAGACGGCACAATAGCAGTCCGGTTTCTCCCCCGGGTAGGCTTCTATTTCTGTGTGCCTGGACGCTGTAGCTTTTTTCCAAGATGCGTGTATGCGTGTGTGTGTGTGTTTGGGTGTGCGGGGCGTGGGGGGATATGCGTGCGAGCGCGTGCGCTCTCTCTCTCTCTGTATGTGTGTGTGTGTGTGTGTGTGTGTGCGCGCGGGCGCGCGTTTGTTTGTGTCACTAGGCTGACAACTCAAGATGCAAAAATGAAAGGGAGCGAGCGTGGGCTTTGACAAAATTAATATTTGAATGTCACAGACATGGAAATTATGAATATTACCAGTCAGTCCAACATACATCACAATCACATAGACCAGTACGCGCGCACACACACACACACACATACACATACAGAGAGAGAGAGAGAGAGAGAGAGAGAGAGAGAGAGAGAGAGAGAGAGAGAATTATTGACTTTTCGAACCGTTGGGTTTTCTTGACCATTGGCGCCAACGCATGTTCATTTGATTAACGGGATCAAATGAACCCCATGCATATGTGTTGAAATTCGACCACCCTGGCGATCACAGCGAAAACTTGCTGATATTTTGTGTTTTCTTTCCCCGTATCTGTTGTAAGAAAAAATAGAAGAAAAACAGGAAGGACACCACATTCGTCCAACAAGGCAACTGTGTCTTACTGTGGCCCGTCGTTATCACCTGTGGTGATCTGTTCATTTGCGTCACACACAGCTATAGCTTATCCGCATACAGGGCACATGTAGCAGTAATCAACGGCGGCGGCCACGGAGTGTAAGACACAGAAAGCGCATTTTTCCCCTTAGGAAAAATAAAACAATCTGATTACAGGCGCGCTTTACTCCAGATGGTTAGTAATGAGATTCTTAACTGAAAGTACCCCCCCCCCCCCCCCCCCCCTCCTCTCCTCCTGCGCTCTCGGCCTCGATGTCCTCTCTCGGGACTACGCTATTAGAACTGCGCCTGCGATTCGGTTCCAGAGCAGCTTGTGTTTGTGTGGTTTGAACACCGCTAATGTTTATCGCTATGCGAACCAACCAGTACTCCCTGCCAGCGTTTCCCACCTGAATCACTACTACTACTACTGCAACAGATCCCAGTCAGATTGCACGTGCGCACGCACACACATACACACACACACACACACACACACAAACACACACACACCAAACAATTAAATTAATTATTTTCTACACAGACTGACTGTATTTGCAGTACATGTGTGTTCATTAATGTGTTTTTATCATCATCATCAACAACATTATTATCCTTATTCACACTATCATCGTCATCTTCATTATCACTATCTCCATAATTATGTTGCATTGCCATATTGTTGACTATTTTGTTGGTCGTTCATTGTTGAAAGTACACTTAGGATTAACCTTGGGCAGATCTTTTAGGCTGTTGAGTGCAGTGTGTGCGTGTGTGTGTGTGTATTTTGGGCAACAGTGTGCTTATGGGTAATTTATATTTAGTATCAATATGAAACGCAGGCCCAACAAATATGATCATCATAATCAATATGACACCGCTGTCCTGACCTGTGGTGACCTCCCTCCCCGGTGGAGGTGGACCGTGTTTACCATGATTACCATCTCTCTCTAGGGGGCAGCCGTGGCCTACTGGTTAGGGCTATGGTCTTGTAACCGAAGGCTTGCCGGTTTGATCCCCGACCCCGAGTAGGAAAAATGTGGGCGGGGCAAGTGTTTGAGCACTGCTCTCCCATGCCCACATCCATGGCTGAAGTGTTCTTGAGCATGAACAAATATGATCATCACAATCAATATGACACCGCTGTCCTGACCTGTGGTGACCTCCCTGGCTGCCCACATCCACGGCTGAAGTGCCCTTGAGCATGAACATGACAGCACCTTGAGCATGAAAATGACAGCACCTAACCCCTCACTGCTCTGTGAGCTGCCGCTGTAGCAGGTGTGTGTGTGTGTGTGAGTATGATTGAGAGAGAAAGAGATGGAGAGAGAGAGAGTTTGTTTGTGTGTGTGTGTGATTGTGAGTGTAGCAGGCACTCACTGCTCCGGCACTGCAGGCACTGTAGCAGGCAGCTCACTGCTCCGGGTTAGTGTGCTTCACCTCCCTGTGTGTTCACTGTGTGCTGTGTGTGTGTTTCACTAATTCACGGATTGCAGATAAATGCAGAGACCAAATTTCCGTCACGGGATCAAAAGAGTATATATACTTATACTTACTTATTTAATGTTAAAGTAAAGTGTATTTAAGTTGTGTTGACCATCCATGATATCTAAGAAGTCAAAGGTAACGATCTGAATTTTTGGCCTATGACTGTGTGTGTGTGTGTGTGTGTGTTTGAATTGGTGAGTCACTTACTCTTTCAGTAGCAGTCAGTCTTTAATAAACATTGACCCACGCAGATGAAATGACCAGAGGGACATGATTTCTGTCGCATAATCAATATATCTACGCACACACACGCACACACACACACACACATCATGGTGTTTCACACTCTCCACTCATCTCCTCATGCCGGTCACACAGGAGCACGTATAAGCTATTACAGCCCTAATCTCCGATGCAGCTGCGGGGTGCAAATGTACTGCAAGGTCGGCTAGTGCAAAGTCACCGCTTGGTCAGAGCTTCCGCTTGTGGGGTCTGAGCTGATGATGTCGTCAAGCTGAGACACTCTTAGGCTCACACTGGTCAGAGGCTTCCGTGTGTGTGTGTGTGTGTGTGTGTGTGTGTGTTTGAGTAAGTGTATGTGTGAGTGTGTGTGTGTGTGTGTTCTCTTAGTGAACTCCTCAGAGGCTTACTCCTCAGAGTGCTTACATTGGACTAAAGTGAGGAAATGTCCTGTTAAAGTCAGACGAATTATGTCATCAAGAGCAGACAGTGTCAGCTGCTTCCGCGTGCGCACACGTGTGTGTGTGTGTGTGTGTGTGTGTGTGTGTGTGTGAGTGTGTGTGTGTGTGTGTGTGTGTGTGTGTGTCTGTGAAACAGACAAGTGAATGAAAGGGGGAGATAAAAAGAGAGAGAAAGAATCATAAATGTTCATAAATGATCCGCTCACTGCCTCTGTTCCCCAGTAGGAATCACTTATCGTAATTCCTTCCTAATACACACAAACACCAAAGCCAACCATTCTCACACACATACACATACACCTCATACAAATACTGTCATTTTCTCTCTCTTTCTCTTTCTCACTCAACACACACACAAAAACACACACACACACATTGTAATCAGCTGCAATAAAATCTGGCATATGAGCTCATCCATGGTTTAATGTAGTTTATGACAGCATGTTCATTTACTGTAAATAAAGTGAATTTAAAGAGTCATTAAATGGGGCTCATTACACTTTACTGCACTTTGGAATTACTCTGAGAGATACTGAATTGGTTGTCTATGTTATGTGTGTGTGTGTGTGTGTGTGTGTGTGTGTGTGTGTGTGTGTGTGTGTGTGTGAGTGTGTGCGTGTGTGTGTGTGTGTGTGTGTGTGCGTGCATGTATGTGTGTGTGCGTGTGTGCGTGTGTGTGTGTGTGTGCGTGTGTGTGCGTGTGTGTGTGTGCGTGTGTGCTCGTGCATGTATGTGTGTGTGTGCGTGTGTGTGTGCGTGTGTGTGCGTGTGTGTGTGTGCGTGGATGCTTCCAGTTTTTTCTCTTTGCTGGAAAATGCTCAAACAACTTCCTCCTCTTACTCACTTATTTTCTCAATTTACATCCTCCCTCTGTCTCTCCCTCTCCTCCCTCTCTCTTGTTCTCTCTCTCCCCTCTCCCTCTCCCCCCTCTCTCTTGTTCTCTCTCTCCCCCCTCTCCATCTCTCTCCCTCTCTCTTGTTCTCTCTCTCCCCTCTCCCTCTCCCCCCTCTCTCTTGTTCTCTCTCTCCCCTCTACCTCTCCCCCCCTCTCTCTTGTTCTCTCTCTCCCCTCTCCCTCTCCTCCCTCTCTCTTGTTCTCTCTCTCCCCTCTCCCTCTCCCCCCTCTCTCTTGTTCTCTCTCTCCCCCCTCTCCATCTCTCTCCCTCTCCTCCCTCTCTCTCTCCATCTCCTCCCTCTCTCTCTCATTC
>NC_055965.1:24418628-24426128 GCF_018492685.1 Alosa sapidissima | reverse complement strand
GCAGGAGGTTGATGATGGTGGCTCTCCATGCAGCACTCTCCCTCTCAACTGCCCTCTATAGAGATGGCAGAGAGAGAGAGAGAGAGAGAGAGAGAGAGAGAGAGGAGAGAGGAGAGAGAGAGAGAGAGAGAGAGAGAGAGAGAGAGAGAGAGAGAGAGAGAGAGAGAGAGAGAGAGAGAGAGAGAGAGAGAGGGGAAGTCGATTGCTGAAATGGAAGTGAGACAGTTGTGAATCGCACATGTATCCGCATTTCCATGTCCACAGTGTCCCAGTCCAGGTGTGTGTGTGTGTGTCTTTTTGTCTGTGTGTCTGTGTGAGACAATATGTTTGCTCACATGTTCGTGGGTAGGTTGTAAAATTGTTCTTATATTACATGATTTCCAGCTCAGGGAAATTATGAGGTTACAGCACAGACATGAAGTCACTGACACACACAGTTGATGAGGTCACAGTAGAGACATGTAGACACTGACACACACAGTTGATGAGGTCACAGTACAGACATGTAGACACTGACACACACAGTTGATGAGGTCACAGTAGAGACATGTAGACACTGACACACACAGACATGTAGACACTGACACACGCAGTTGATGAGGTCACAGTACAGACACGTAGACACTGACACACACAGTTGATGAGGTCACAGCACAGACATGTAGACACTGACCCACACAGACATGTATACACTGATACACGCAGTTGATGAGGTCACAGCACAGACATGTAGACACTGACACACGCAGACATGTATACACTGATACACGCAGTTGATGAGGTCACAGCACAGACATGTAGACACTGACACACGCAGTTGATGAGGTCACAGCACAAACATGTAGACACTGACACACGCAGTTGATGAGGTCACAGCACAGACATGAAGACACTGACACACACAGTTGATGATTTTCACTGTGAGTTTCACTTCAGCATTCCTGAGATGTTCTTGTGGGACTGTGGTAAGATAGGCAGGCAGAGACAGAAGGACTGAGTGTGTGTGCTGTAAAAGTATGTAGTGTGTGTGTGTGTGTGTGAGTGATCAAAAAGGAAACACAGAAGAGTGTGTGGGGGAGAAGCTGACTGACTAAAGCCACAAGCCCAAAACAAGACAGAGAAGTGAACTCTGTGTGGTTTCACTCTCTGAAGCAATGATGTACAGGTGCCTTTCAAAAATAGATTAAACCTCAAATTGCACCCGGTTAAGTCTATATTATTCTTTAAAAAGGTGTGGGTTTTTGAACATTCTATTCTAACATAAGATTCCGTTCTGCAACAATTTAAGGTTCTAAAATTCTATGTTGAATTCAATGAACCTAGAGCCTAACAAATAGGCACACACATACACACACACACACACACACACACACACACACACACACACACACACACACACACACACACACACACACACACACACAGACACTATAGGTGTAGTTTGAGTGCTTTTGAAACTTTTGCTCATGTTATACCTGTGTGGGTGACACATGTCCTTGAACAATAGAGCGTGATTAAACCAGACCGGGATAATGGCATGAGGTTTCCAGATTACATACTCTCCACCCTCTCTCTCTCTCTCTCTCTCACTTGTCCTTCACTCCTCCCATCCATTTTTCCTCTCTTCTCTCTTCTTCTCTTCTCCCTTGTTACATACAGTACCATGATATTAAGCGACCAGATTACATACTCTCTCTCTCTCTCTCTTTCTCTCTTGTCCTTCTCTCCTCCCATCCATTAAATGTTCCTATGTTCTCCTATACCATGACATTAACGGACACAAGCGTGGCACTTTAATTATCTTTGTGCTAGTTTGCTTCTTTCTTAGAGAGTGAGTCATAGGAAAGGTAACCACAGGATAAAACTGTCTCTCGGCTGGAGTTTAAAGAGGAACTATACAGGTTTTTTAGCTTAATTTACCTTAACTTAACAGCTTCGGAGTCGTTGGAATGGTTATATGACTTTTTTCGGGTTGAATGGTGGCCGTCTCACTTCCCCCTAGCGCCTGTGAGCGGAAAAACCACCCTTGCAACTGTGGGCCGGCGGGCCGACGGCCTCAGTGTCAGGAAGTATGAAAGGTGTAACGAATTGCTTTACTGCATTTACACACATACACGCCAGGCGTGTAGCGATGGAGTTTCTCAGACATTCGTCATGACAGAGCCAGCGAGAAGAAGCAGAAAGTGAGTAAACCGTTGTCGGAGGAACAGGGAAGAGGAAACGACAGACTGACCGATTGAGGAGTTTCGTAAATCATATACTCTGAGGCTGTAGGGGGAGCTCTGCAGAGAAACGTATGAGCAAAACGCGAGAAAACAGCAAAGAAATTACCAAAACTGCATAGTTTCTCTTTAATAAGGCAAACATACTGTAGGCACACTCTCTCACTCTCTTGCTCACTCTCTTGTTCATTTCATCACTCTCTTCTTCATTCTCTTACTCTCTTGTTCACTTCATCTCTCTCTTCTTCGTTCTCTTACTTTTTTGTTCACTTTATCACTTTCTTGTTCACTCTCTTGCTCTCTTGTTCATTTTATCACTCTCTTCTTTGCTCTCTTACTCTGTTGTTTACTCTATCACTCTTTTTTCTTTCTTGGCTGTCCTTGGATCTCACCAGCACCCCCTTATTCTCCTCTCCTCTGTTACCTTCTGTTTCTCACTTTTTTATTTCCTTGTATCTTTTATTTTCCTCAACTCAACTCTTCTCTTCTTTTCTTTTCTTTTCTCTGATTGTCTAACACTCTGTAAAGCGCCATGAGACATGTGTAATGTTTTGGCGCTCTATAAGTACAAATAAAATTGAAATTGAATCAAACTGTTACCTTCTCCTTTATTCTTTATTATTATTTTACTCCTTCTCTCTCTCTCTCTCTCTCTCTTCACCCCCTCCATCCCTCTTCTGTTCTGATGCTGTATTTTTTTATTGAACAGAGACAGAATTACATGTTATCACAATTGGCATCAGACAATCAGTCATGGGCACAATGATACTTCAGTATACTTGTAGCCTGGGTGTTCCCATGCTGCCTTGCGCGCGATTTGATTCACGCTGCTAAGGCAGCCTTTAGACCATGGAGCAAATTTTCGCCTGAGATAGGGAACCAATCACAGAACAGGGGGGAAAGCAAGACGATGATGAGCTATGCACAGACGCATTTGATAGACATCCGTGGCACCCAATAAACGGATCTGGGCATTTTTTTTCAAATACGAGAAAATGAACGTTTGGTTCCCAGACCACGTGGTGGCGCTAGCCAGGCTAGTATACTTGAGTATATCTCCCCAAAACGTAGTAATGTGAACACAATCCCATAGGCAGTGAATGTATGAGCCTTCCTCAGTTTTGCACTTTACAAAACTTTGATAGGTCCGGGTTCATTTTGTTACGTTGTAATGGGGTGATGTGTAGTCTGTGTGTGATTCTAAATTGTAGCTCCTTTGCTTTGTTAGTGGTAAAACAACCATTTAGATGAACCCATAGCTCGTCCCGATCCTCTGTTTGTATTTGTACACCAAAGTCAGTCACCCATTTTAAACGCACTGTTGTTGTGTCCTCTTTCATTACCTTGCAGAACTCTATATACATTTTAAACGCACTGTTGTTGTGTCCTCTTTCATTACCTTGCAGAACTCTATATACATTTATGTAACTACTGTAATTTTGAGTCATTTTCACCAGTGAATATTATCTCCAGGGGTGAAGTTGTACAACTAGTCTGACACTTCTTGGCAGTGTTTACAACATAGCTACGCAGTTGGAAATATCTAAAAAGTTGTGTGGCTGATATTTGTTTTTCAGTTATCAGCTGATTAAAGCTTAACACTGAGCCATTTACCCATACATCCCCTAGTGTCCTAACGCCTTTGTCATACCACACATTGAAAGAACCTTTCTCAAGACTGGGAGGGAAACCTGGATTGAAATGCAGTGGGGTCAGTAAAGATGTGACTTTATCCTGGCCTTTTATTTTCCTTATCAACCTCCAAACTTTAAGTGTGTTTTGTAAAACAAAATCTCCCTTTACAGCTGAACTTGCCCATTTCTTTGACGTGTATAGAATGTTCTTTAAAGGTATAGGGGATGTCTTCTCAGACTCTATATCCAGCCATGTGGATTCTGGATCCTCCTGAAACCAGTCTCAAATATATATGCACTGACATGCCAATTGGTATAACTTAATGTCGGGAACAGCTAGCCCACCCTTCCCTACTGGGAGTTGTAATCTTGCCAATTTCAATCTTGAGCCTTTGTTGTGCCATAAAAAATATATAAGTTCACTATTTAACTCTTTATAGGATGTGCGTGTCAGTAGTATTGGAACCATTTGGAAGGGGTATATAATAGACGTGGGAGTATGTTCATTTTGAATAGGTACACCCTACCAAATAGTGACAGTGGGAGACCAGACCAGCGAGCAAGGTCTTGTTTAATACGGCGAATAAGGGGAACAAAATTAGCCTTGTACAGATTGGGTAAGAGAGGAGTGATGTGAATGCCTAGAAACCCTGAGGGGGAGGCATCAGCAGATACACAGGGATTCTGCCTGGAAAGAGACATTGCCTCTGATTTGAGGTAGTTGATCTTATATCCAGAAAATGTAGAAAACAAATCGATGAGTTCAATAATGCGACGGATGGAGTTTACAGGTTTGCTTATATATAATAAAATGTCATCAGGCATAGAGTGAAATTTTATGCTGTTTCATTTGTGTCTGGATACCTTTAATGCAATCGTCTGTGCGGATAGCCTCTGCTAATTGCTCTATGGCTAGTGCGAAGAGGAGGGGAGACAATGGGCATCCTTGAGCAGTACCCCCCCCCCCCCCCCCCCCCCTCAAGTGGAAAGACATTAGAACGTTTGCCGTTAGTTAGCACACATGCTTTTGGCGCAACATACAATACTTTTACCCATTGTATAAAATTATTCCCAAGCCCAAAACTCTCTAGAATATGAAATAAATAAGGCATTTCTATTCTGTTGAAGGCCTTTTCTGCATCTAGTGACACTACCAATGCTTTGTCCTTCATCCTACTACCATACTGTATTAAATTTAAAAGCCTCCTCACATTATTACAAGAGTTGCGGCCCTTTATAAACCCTGTCTGGTCAGCAGACACTAGCTGTGGCATCACAGTCTCAAGTCGCATTGCTAATATTTTAGCTAACAGTTTCCTATCTAAATTTAGCAGGGAAATTGGGCGGAAAGATGCACATTCATCTGCTGGTCTACCCTTGTGAATCAGAGAGATGCAAGCCTCATATGCAGAGCTTGGTAAAGTACCATCTTCAAAGGACTGTCCCAGTGCAGAGAGTAGTGGCTCTACCAAGCAGTCTTTAAATTCTTTATAAAATTCTGCTGTTAGGCCATCAGGCCCTGGAGCTTTATTATTACTGAGCTGGCCTATTGCAATAAGGAGTTCTTCCTTACTAATTGGGTCGTTGAGTGATTTGATCTCGTCTGAGAAAAGACAGGGCAACTCCATGGTAGACAGAAAGCGCAGCATATGTTGTTTGGACTCGTGTGTTGTCTCAGATTTATATAAATTCTCGTAAAAGGACTGGAAGATAGCATTAATGTCCTTGTTATGATATTGTCTATTGCCGTGTTTGTCTTTTATAGCTGGTATAGCCTGCGTTTGTCTTTTTTTCTCGCACTGAGTTTGCAAGGTATCTACTAGGCTTGTTCCCATGCTCATACATCCTCTGCTTACAAAAAAGTAAAGATTTCTCAGCTTCTGAAATAGCAATGGTCTCAAGGGCTGTTTTAGTTGTGTCAAGCTGTAACCGCATTTCAGGTGATGGACTGACATTGAACTTTCTCTGTAAATCTGATAACTGATTTTCCAGCTCCAGTCGCTTTATTGGCTTGAGTCTTTTTTTTTGGTGTGCCATGTACAGTATGAGATAATGCCCCCTCCTGATGCTGGTTAAATGAGGGTTTGATCCAGTCCGATTAGTGCTGTTGACAAAGCAAAGGAGTTTTACACCTCAACGCACACAGTGCAGACACACACACATACACACACACACACACACACACACACACACACACACACACACACACACACACGCATACACACACAAGCCAGTGTCCATCACACACACATTAATTTAGTCACTTACACACACACACACACACACACACACACACACACACACACACACATTAATTTACTCACACATACACACACACACACACAAGCAGGCGTCCATCACACACATTAATTTACTCACACATACACACACACACACACACACACACTAACACACAAACACACACACACAAGCCAGCGTCCATCACACAGACATTCATTTACTCACTTTCACACACACACACACACACACACACACACACACACACACACACACACACACACACACCGACATGCTCCTTGTCAGTGACTGTAATCCAAACAGAGTTGACTGTGTATTGTAAGAGGCCTCTGGACTCTCCCATTTCAGGCTCATAATGAGCGCTGGCACAAACACAAACACAGCGATTAATGAGTACAAAGCCCCCATAAGGGTCACGCCTGGCTGCGGGGACTCCACTCTAGAAGTTTCCATGTGACCTTGTCACCTTTTGATGTTCCTTTTTGCATTCATATCTGTTTGTTTGTGTGTGTTTGTGTTGTTTTTTTATTTTATTTTTGTTGTTTTGTTTTTTACGAGCTTCATTGTGCTGCAGTGAGCTCATCCACTCCAAATCTGCGGCGTGATCAGGTTTGCTGTGATGTTATAAGCGTAAGTGGATTTGGGCTGCATTGGGCAGGATCTGATTGAAGGGTTTACGAGTGATCTGATTGGCCGGATGAGAGCTGTAGGGACAGACAGTGTTGGGGAGTAACGGAATACATGTACCGGCGTTACGTATTCAGAGTACAAATTATGAGTAACTGTATTCCGTTACAGTTACAATTTAAATAGTTGGTATTTAGAATACAGTTACATTGTTGCAATCAATGGATTACATGACAATACTGTTTCATAAGTTTATTCACTCTCTAAATAAATTAAAGCGACTCCATTTCCCAGAAGCTCCTGAAAGCAATCTATGATGAAATTGTTTACATGTTTAAATCCAAGCCCCGCTGTCTTGCACTAGCCTCAAAACGCAGCCAGCGCGCATTATGGACGCGTCATCGGAGACCCTGAAATGACTGTTTGCACAGCAAATTAGGAGTAAAGTAAGTGGAGGTAACTCCTGTTCCTCACGGATCGTGGTTCCTGATGTCTGTTCAAAGGATATTTTCCCAAGTATTAATAGCTCAGGCTACTTCGGTCAATCGGTTACGTTTGCTAAGCAATAGGCCTAAGCAAAGCCTAGTTCAGATCTACAATAAAACCAATATCTAAAATAGGCACTGCATTCTACGTTTTTTATTCTAACTTAAAATAGCTTTATGGATTATTATTTTTTCTAATTAGATCTACAGTAAATTTACGTTTTAAAATTAATTATGTGGTGCAGCCTCTGAAGAATTATTCGTGCGAGTAGG
>NC_055965.1:24406128-24408628 GCF_018492685.1 Alosa sapidissima | reverse complement strand
TGAGTCACTCATGTCAAAAAAGGGGCAAAAGAAAACTCATCCTTTGTTACAGAGCACAGTGCACCAACACAACACCATTTGTCCTTGAAAACATCAATTGCCCTTGTTAATCTATAAAAATAAAAGTCAATAGTAACGCTTCGCCTGGCCATTAATGAAATTGATGAGTTCACACTTTGACTTCTGTCTCTGATTATAAAAGAAAAGAAGAAAAGAAACCAAGTATAAAACCTTGCTTTGTGAACCTTGTTCCCATAGAGAAAAAAACAAAAGGCTCAACACACAAAATAAAGGGGAAAGCCCATTGCAATCCATAAAACAGTGATAAATAGTCTCCCTGTCAGAACAAAAAGGACACATGTCACTCAGTGCAGGATTTATCACAGATAACAAAGCATTAACAGCAATAGCACCATGCAAGATCCTCCACTGAAGATCCCCAGTTCTTTTGGTCAGTGGGGACTTGTAAATCTCCAAACAGGTTTCGTTTTATCATCAATGCCCAACCTATCCCTCCAAACATTGTCCATCCTACCCATCCTGAGAGTGGTTTTGTGCAACACCTTCACCAGATTCTTGTACAGAACTTTCCCACTAGCTGAACACAAAACAATACTGTCCTGGCCCCCAGAAACTAGCAGCGGACTAGCATGACCACATTCTAGCAAAGCAGGTGAGAGTAAGACTGTTGGAAAAACATTCCTATCATCACAAAGAACATTACCCTTGTCCCAGTCCTCCAAAAGACTTTTCTCCTGGCAACTCAGGACCCCATTAAGCTTGTCAAGAAATCGCTTCACATACCTCTCAGACCTCAGACCAAAAAAGGAGGCTACCGCCTGAACATTCTGGAAATTGCAACCTGCCCCGTCAACAATTCGCCGGAGTTGCAGGGCTCCCTTCTCAAAAAGCAAGGCTGTGAGACTAGGAAAATCACACAAAACATCAAAACGTGACCCCAACACAATCGGCTCCTCAAGTAGCCAATGAACAGAGGATAACCCTCCAGCCCACTGATGGGTAAAAAGTCCCCAAACCCTAAAAAGACTTTTGTAGAAAGGTGGTAGTCCGTTAAACCCCAGTCGCTCACTGTCCATTTGAAACAGAGCCGTGTCCAGGCCCAGAGCACTTACTCTACGCAAGATAGTGTGAGCCAGCGGCCTCCAGGCCACAGTAGTCGAAGCAGTGAGCAGCAGCTGGATGAACTGAAATCGATATGTCTCCCTCCTGCTAGACAGGCTGACGAGTCCTTGTCCCCAATCATCCTTTGAGAGAAAAAGAACTGCCTGTGGGACCCAGTGCAGTTTGTCCCAAAAAAAGTTCCCCACTTCCTTCTGCAAGCTTTCCAGTAGTCCAGCAGGGGGTTCCATACAGGCAAGTTTATGCCATAACGCAGAGGCCACTAGATTGTTTATTATAAGTGCCCGCCCCCTATATGACAGTTGGGGAAGTAGCCACTTCCATTTCCCCAGGCGTCCTTTCATCTTATCCAAGACCCCTTCTGTTGGACAAAAATGTCATTACCCAAAAAAAACACCCAAATACTTAAACCCTTCTCTTTTCCACACCAGCCCACCAGGCAACCCAGGGCACCTCTCCTCCCACTCCCCAAACCAGATGGCTTCACTCTTTCCCCAGTTCACCTTCGCAGATGATACATGCTGAAAATCCAAGAGAGTTTTATTTAACATAATTACATCATCTTTACCATTAACAAACACAGTCACATCATCTGCATAAGCAGACAAAAAGAAACTATCATTACAATGAGGCAAAAGAACACCCCCCAAAACAGCACGAAGCTTGTGAAGCAGCGGTTCAATGGCAAGAGATTACAACATGCCAGACATCGGGCACCCCTGCCTGACCCCTCGTTTGACTCTTAAAAGGAGCACTCAGACCTCCATTCACTTTCAGCACACTTTCAATATTACAATAAAGAGCTTTCACCATATTCATAAAAACGGGACTAAAACCAAAGGGCGCTAAGGTGGCCCACTAAAACTCATGCTCAACACGGTCGAAGGCCTTTTGCTGATCCAAGGAAATCAACCCCATAATGATACTCAGATCGTGCGAGACATCCCACAAGTCCCTTACCACATGCACATTGTCAAAAATAGACCGCTCAGGTATACAGTAGGATTGATCATTGTGGACCACCTGACCAATTACCTCCCTCAGCCTCATAGCTAAAGCCTTGGACAAAATTTTCATATCTGCACATAATAAGGACACAGGACGCCAGTTCCCAATGTTCCGCAGGTCACCTTTCTGGGGCAAAAGGGTGATAACTGCCCTGCGGCAGCTAAGGGGCAGACACCCCTCCTCCAGGCCCTCCCGCAGCATTGCCAGGAGATCCTCCCCAATGCAGGGCCAAAAGACTTTATGGACCCTTTCAAGAGAGTTCCATTATCAGCATCATAGTTGGCCCCACAAGACTTTTTAACATTCCATATGTTATCTTAATGCAGAGGAAGTAGATTGGGGCCCAAATAGA
>NC_055965.1:24388628-24396128 GCF_018492685.1 Alosa sapidissima | reverse complement strand
GCTGGCTAGACCATGTCATTGCCACACACACAAGTGGGGGCAAAATTGAAAATGAGTCATAGAGTGACAATGCATTGGTTGATTTGGTTAAAAAGTCACAGGTTAGGTTATTGGTTATTATTGTATTGATGTTATTCATAAACAATGAGCTGTAAAGTAACTCAGACTTTTACAAAAAATGTTTTTAAAAGATATCGACTAATTATCGTTATCGTCAAAATCACAAAAAAATATTATTTTTTGTCCATATCGCCCACCCCTATCTGTGGGTTGATTATAGTAGGTTGTTCAAATGAGCTTGAACCAGTAACACTGTGAAACTATGAGCATCTGTTGTCAAACTTGTTTTTGTAAGTTAATGTTAATGTATGTTAATGGAGCGTGTGCATTGAATTGGAAGACTCGAAGTGAAAAGTGAATGTCAATAAACTGTGAATGCAACTCTAAAATAAATGAAAACATGAATAAAACAATGTTTTTATTGACCCCATGTATATTTGCTTGAAAATTATCTAATGAAAAAAAAAGGGCAGAACATTTTTTACACTTTCACGCTCACATTCCACAGAGTAGGGGCTTGACAGAGTTGGAAATGACCGTGTAAGGATAATATGGTATGTGTGTGTGTGTGCATGTGTGCGTGTGTGTGTCCATCCTCTGTGTTTAGTGTTGGGATGTGTGTGTGTGTTTGTGTGTGTGTGTGTGTGTGTGTGTGCGCGTTGTCATGCTAAATGGATGAAGTCGGTGATGTTGATGATGATTATGATGGTGGTGAAGATAATTATGATGGTGGTGGTGATGATTATGATGGTGGAGATGATACCTAATTAGTCACAACGACAGCAATGTCCCATTGCAGCACACTGAAGCATATCCAATACCTTCATAGGTTGTATACGGTTCTTAGGGGAGGGTCATACAGGTCATAGGTTGTATACGGTTCTTAGGGGAGGGTCTTACAGGTCAGGGTATCTCCTCACCTCCTCTGCCAGTCTGTCGTCCTTTGATGCATCCATTGTCGTTATGGTAACCAAACAAGTCATCTTCTGCCTGGGTTTGCTGCGTTGCAAGCGTTGGTCTTCTATGTGCTCCACCTACAGGAGGGGAGTGTTTACAGCAGTTCCGTTTCACTCATGCGCAGTCTACGCGTCAAAATGGCGCGCGGTCTTAACTTTCGGTCGACAACAAAACCGTGACGCATGCATGCGGTAAAAATTCTCGTCGCGCACTCACCAGTGCCGTGTGCGCAGGACGCAGACGGAGAACCATACTATAGCCTTGAGATGTCCATGATTCCAAATTAAGTTTATGATGGACCTTACACATGGGGAGAGTGAGGTGTCAAATGTAAGTCATAACTTATAGTGTTAAATTTTAGTTGCTCCACTCCAACGTAGTGCCGATTTATGTTGGAACTAAGCTAAGAGCATTTTTGCATTTACAACTGGAGTGGTCAGTCACTTCAGGTGTCCTTTCTCCTAAAGTGTGTGTGTGTGTGTGTGTGTGTGTGTGTGTGTGTGTGTGTGTGCGTGTGTGTGCGTGTGTGTGTGTGTGTATGTCGGGATCTGCAGTGGCCTTTGTGTCTGGTCATGCTAATGAGTGGCTCTATGAGGTAGATGTCCGGACGGGACACTTGCGTTGCGTAAGAGCCATTTACGGTCTGCAATATTTATAGCCATTTCTTTGTCCTTCAGAGTTTCCCCATTAACTCTCTCTCTCTCCCTCTCTGTCTTTGTCTTTTTCTTCTTGTCAGTTACTCTATCTAGATGATTTTCTTTATTTAGTTTTCATTGCCCCCCCCCCCCCCCTTTCTGTAATGTATAGTCACACAGAAGAAGTCCTCTCTAATTTTAGCCTGTGCATAACTTATTCATGTGTGCTTAGTGAGTCAGGCCCTGTGCATAATCCTGGAGTGTGGGTTGTGTCTGTCTGTCTGTCTGCCTGTACCTCTGCGGTAGTGACTTTATGTGTGTCTGTCTGCCTATCTCCTTGTCTGTCTGCTAGAATGTATGTCTGTCTGCTTGCCTGTATGTTTGCTTGTCTGTCTGTCTGTCTGTCTGCCTGTCTGATTGTTTGTCTATCTATATGTCTGTCTGTCTGCCTATCTGCTTGTCTGTCTGCTAGTATGTATGTCTGTCTGCTTGCCTGTATGTTTGCTTGTCTGTCTGTCTGTCTGCCTGTCTGTTTGTCTATTTATATGTCTGTCTGTCTGTCTATAAGTTTGCCTGTCTGTCTGTCTGCCTGTCTGATTGTTTGTCTATCTATATGTCTGTCTGTCTATATGTATGTTTGCCTGTCTGTCTGTCTGTCTGCCTGTTTGCTTGTCTGTCTGTCTGTCTGCCTGGCTCTCTGCTTGTCTGTCTGTCTGCCTGTCTGATTGTTTGTCTATCTGTATGCCTGCCTGTCAGTCTGTCTGTATGTTTGCCTGTCTGCTTGTCTGTCTGTCTGTCTATCTGTCTGTCTGTACCGCTGCTGTATTCACAAGTCCGGGTTCGGCTTTTTGACTTTTTTAAAAAACAGTAATAGAGGATAGAGAGATATATAACCTTTGAGAGAACAGTAAATCAGTAAATATAACCTTTGCAGCAAACAGTTATTATAATGAATCTACATTATGTACAAATATCACTCTGGCATGTGCCCTAGGGTGCCCAAACGTTTGTATACATATTCAGGAGTGGCTAAACCTGTCCATGCATATGCAGTAGGTTTTGGATGACGTGTGTAGATACAAGACAGGCCACAACCCTAAACCAGCCACAACCCTTCTCGGTGCTGTTGTGTAAGTCAACGGTGCCAGAAGTGGTTTTAACTCCGGTGGAAAGGCTTTGGAGAAACAGGCACCAGGGAAAATAACAAAATGGCTGTGACCAAAGCTAACCAAGACAAGATGTTCTTTGTGTGTGTGTGTGTGTGTGTGTGTGTGTGTGTGTGTGTGTGTGCGTCTGCGATGTGATGTGATGTGATTCCATCGTCTCTTGTCATCTTTTGCACATCTCTGTCTGGTCCATGTCGTGTGGTTCCCAGCCCTATCATTTCTTCTCTCCACCCTCCCCATCACTTTGCCTGTCCGTCTTCCTCTACCCACTCGCAGTGAGCAGACAGCGCTGTCTCAGTCTCTCAGCGTCTCCCACTGTCCGCACTCTCTTGGCTGGCTATTCTGGGATTCTTCTCTCATAATGCTGTATAATCTTCATTAAGGATGTCACGATTTCGATTTTATATCGAAATCGATCGAAATTACATCTAAATCTCGAACTTCGAACTTAAAAGTAGAATCGACGATGCAGCCACACCCCCAATGTCACGTCCAGCATGTATGCCAAGACGCACAAACACGTGCTGAACTGCAGTGTCAACACTCTAGTTTTAGGCTGCAGCCAGTTAAAATATACACATCAACCTACCGAAATCAAAGCCCTTTTGCTACTTTGAAATCACCGGTGTGGAAGTATTCGTTCATTCATGTCAATTAAAACTAACTTAGCCTACTCAACTTAGCAAGTGAAAAGATGATCTAGTTACAGTCCAAAGTTACTTTAAGTTTAAGCTTAAAATGCACATTGATAAGTACATATTCCATGAACACTAACCTTGGGTCTCTTCGGAGTGTGCTGAAACAATCAAATTAACATTCTGTGTTGTTTCATTTTACTATGTTCACGTCTCTGTTTTAGCCTAATGTTAGTTCTGTTTACATTACAACCACACGGTTGGAACGGTTTCAAAATAAAAGCCCCCGAAACAGAAAAGGAAAAGGCCAAAAAGAGTAAATAACATATAAGGAATGCATTAATAGTAATATTAAAAAAAGATTAAAAATCAAATCGAATCGTGACTTTAAAATCGAAAATTACAGGTACATCGAATCGAGGATTTGGAGAATCGTGACACCCCTAATCTTTCTCTCTTTATTATCTCTCTGTCCTCTCTCTCTTGTTTTGTCACACTCTCTCTCTGTCCTCTCTCTCTCTCTGTTTCTCTCTAACTGTCTTCCTTTGTCTCTCTCTCGTTTCTATCTCTCTTTCTGTGCACGTGTGCATGTGTGTGTGTGTGTGTGTGTGTGTGTGTTTCTGGGGTGGGGGGTGAAGATGCCTCATCTGTGGTTGGGCACTGTACTGTTTATCTAAGGGAGTGTGTGTCTCTTCTCTCTCGTGAGTGAGCGTGTGAGTGAGACAGGTTGTTTGCCTCAGCACCAATCAGCTGTAATTGGCTCTGCAGGTGACAGCATCGGCAATTACCACTCCTCTCACGTCCCATGGAGCTGTCATTCTGTATATCTCTCTCCCACTCTGTTTCATTTTGTCTTTTTTACTCAGTTTTAATCTCCCTACTCCTCAAAATGTTATTTTATTCTTTACAATCTATTCTCTCATTCTGTTTAATTAAGCTAATATTGTTGTTGATAAGTTGATCCTGTCCTCACTCACTCCCCACCTCTCTCTCTATCTCTCTTTTCTCTCCCCACCTCTCTCTCTATCTCTCTCTCTATCTCTCTCTCTTTTCTCTCCCCACCTCTCTCACCATCTCTCTCTCTATCTCTCTCTCTTTTCCTCTCTCTCTATCTCTCTCTCTTTTCTCTCACCATCTCTCTCTCTATCTCTCTCTCTTTTCTCTCTCCCCATCTCTCTCTCTATCTCTCTCTCTTTTCTCTCCCCATCTCTCTCTCTATCTCTCTCTCTTTTCTCTCTCCCCACCTCTCTCTCTATCTCTCTCTCTTTTCTCTCCCCATCTCTCTCTCTATCTCTCTCTCTTTTCTCTCCCCACCTCTCTCTCTATCTCTCTCTCTTCTCTCCCCATCTCTCTCACCATCTCTCTCTCTTTTCTCTCCCCACCTCTCTCACCATCTCTCTCTCTTTTCTCTCCCCACCTCTCTCTCCTCTATCTCTCTCTCCCCCCCTCTCTCTCTTCCCATCTCTCTCTCTATCCCTTTCTCCCTTTCTCTCTCATTCTCTCTCTCTCTCTCTCTCTCTCTGTATCTGAACGCATGTGTGGAGTGAGTGAGTGAGGACTTGTGCTGCTGTGCCAGGAACGACTGTGTTCTATTCTTTATTTTCTATCTTTTGTCCATCTTTATGTTTGTTTGTCTTTTGTGTGTTTGCTTGTGTTGGTACTTGTGATAGCTTTATTTGTAGAGTAAGATCGTATTACGTAAGCCGACCTGGGCATCTCCTTTCATCCGTGGGAGCACACCGACCCAGGTATGGTGAACCTAGGGCTTCTTACGCGGCAGCATGCCATTAAAATGCCTACAACTAGTATTGAGGACTACAGCTTAGCCATTGGGGAATTGGTTGGAATAAACTCTCTGCTTCACGTATGAATAATGCAGATGGCTTGAGAAGTGGTTGAGCGAGGAGTTGTACAAACTCGATTCATTTTTTGCTCTGGACAGGGAGCAAAACAGACAGACCCTGGAACGTCAAATGACTCAGCTAAAAAATAGTGCTAGCCCTTCTGCCACAGCTGATGAAACAACAGAAAAAATGAATGCGCAGACCACGCCAGTGGTAGATAATGAACCAAAAGAGGTTACCGATCTCATACAGATTGATAAAAATGATAACGATAATCATGAACCTTCAAAAGATGTTGAGTCGGTTGGCCACTGGAATGAGTCGGTTGGCCACTGGACACTGATGATGCACTTTTTCTACTAGTAGTACCACTACTTGTTCCAAGGCACAATTGATCAGTTACATTTAACACAAAAATTGCTTTCTACATTAGTAGAAAAAAATAACTAGAACACTGTGACTATGATACTGTGATTGTTCTATTACTGTAAGACTGATACAGTCAAGAATTCAAATGGGTTCAAAAGTCTATATGTAACCTTGCAACCTTTGATAATGGTTGGTGCCTTAATGGGGCATTTTAAATGTGCATTGTAATATACATTTGATGTAATAAAGCTGTTGTAAAATAAAAACTCTCTCTCTCTCTCTCTCTCTCTCTCTCTCTCTCTCTCAATAGTGGACTTCATTAGGGATGTCTCTCCTTGAGTTGACCTATGACCTATTTCTCTCACTTTCTGCCCTCCCCCCTCTCTCACTCTCTCTTTCTCTCTCTCTCTCTCTCTCTCTCTCTCTCACTCTCTCCATCTCTCTCTTTCTCTAGGTGACAAGTTGTGGTTGGATGTGTGGCAGTGTGTCTCCATGAGTTGATCTTCATCGTCCCCCTCCTCCTCCTCCTCCTCCTCCTCCTCCTCCTCCTCTCCCCCTCAGAGGGATGTCCCTGGCCAGTCTGCTCCTCCTCCTACTGCTCTCAGTCTCCGCATACACACAGGTGAGACACACACACACACACACACACGCACACACACACACACACACATACACACACACACACTCCTACTTCTCTCATTCTCCGCATTCACAGGTGGCTGATACCAACACACACACATACACACACACACACACACACACACACACACACACACACACACACACACACACACACACACACACACACACACACACAGCTGGTCCGAGGCATAAGCACGCCAAGCGGCTGTTTGTAAGTGTTGCACACTGATTAGAAGTGCTTTCATGTGCCACTGCTATGCTTTTTTCAGGATGACTGTGAAAAGTTCCCTCACACACACACACACACACAAACATGCATGCACTCATACACACATGCAGCATTTGAAACCGTTCCAATGTCATCAACTGAGTGTGACATTTCAAAGACCACCTCAAACCACAAGTGACCTTTTCTTAATACTCGCAAAAAGTAAGAGAGAGTGAACATTTATGAGTGTGTGTGTGTGTGTGTGTGTGTGTGTGCGTGCGTGCATGCGTGCGTGTGTGTGTGAGTAGACTTTCATCTTAGTGCTTTTGATATTCTAATGAGCTCAGATTTGAATGTCCACTCGGGATGATTGAATAGAAGGCCCAATTACAGCAGTTAAACACAGCAGGCCAGAAATCAAAGTGGAGATTAGTGTGGAACACACACACACACACACACACACACACACACACACACACACACATACACACACACACACACACACACACACACACACACATACACACACACACACACACACACACACTCAGACATCACAGCATCACAGAGCAGGGTACAAATCCCACCATTGGTGCGGTCAGTCACTTCATGTGTGTGCGCGTGTGTGTGTGTGAGAGAGAGAGTGTATGTGTGTGTGTGTGTGTGCATCAATAAGAATATTTAAAGACTTAAAGGTTACTGTGCGTTCTTGTGTTCAGGATGGGAGAGAGCTTCCATAACCCCAGGGACCCTGCACATGTTTTTTTTAAAGACAAATCCTTTAACCTCAGCACCCGATAGAGTCTGCTTTACTGTAATGGGCTACTTGCACGGAAGGCTCTCAGTGCCGCTGTTTTGTGTCTGGGGTAGCGTTAGCGGTGTTGTAATGGCATCTTCTTACTCTGAGAGCTCCGGGCCACTGCATCAAAGCGCGCCACCATCACTTCTTTAGGCCTTCTTACATCTTCACTCCGACACTGAATA
>NC_055965.1:24361128-24368628 GCF_018492685.1 Alosa sapidissima | reverse complement strand
CAGGTACTTAACAAGAGTGTAATAACCACCATCAAAAGCCCTACAAAACAATCCCACCCCCCCACACCCTTGGAACCCTGAACCTTGGAACCCTGGCTGGCAATATTGCCCATCCAGTGTCAGCAGCCAAAAGGCTTGCTGTTGCTTCCCCTTTTGACTTATACAGTCCTGCCAAAATGACTTATATGTAATATGTACTTGTGTATGTAATAATGATAATAACAATATGTTCTCATACTATTCAAATAATAATATCCATAATGTGTCAAATATTCATGTATCCTATGTTTCATACAGCTGGGGTCAAACTGACCCCAAGGAACATCAATGTACAAAATATTTGTACAGGACATTGAAAACAAATTATTGTACAAATTTCATGCTAACTCTGTTGTACCCTTTAATTGAGGAAAAGTCATGAAACATGAAGCAAAAAAAAAAAAAGTGAACCATATATTGTATGATGTTAAACGTTGCTTGGGGTCAAATTGACCTCAAGGATAACAGGAGGGTTAAGACTACTGTGTTGTGAACACGTACTGTGCATTCTCTCTCTGACACACATACACACGCACACACACACACACATTGCTGCCATTCTAGGCTTGATCATGTGTGTGATTGGTTCTTCTGAGAGGATATGAGCAGTTAGTTATTGGCAGGTAGCCTCCATACTTATAGAAATAGCTTTGGTGTGTGTGTGTGTGTTTGCAGGTGTGTGTGTGTGTGTGGGCATGTGTAAGTGTGTGTGTGTGTGTGAGTGTGTGTGTGTGTGTACATAAGCACACTACCATTCATACTACCCCTGTGTTTTTTATCTCTTTCCTTTGCTCTCTCTCTATATATCTCTTTCCTTCTCTTTTCCCCCCCCCCCCCCCTTCTCTCTCTGTGTGGTCCTGTTGTGTGCGCGAGGCTCAAGTGTGTGGTATGTAAGAGCAGAAATGTCCTTTTAAAGCAATGCAGAGGCACAGTGATAATGTCTGTCTGATAATGGATGTCTGTCAGGACAGGCTTCACCATGCTAAACAGGTTTGAGAGTAGTCAAAGACACCAATACAGACAGATATGTGATTGAAGGTCTGTTCATCCGCATTCAAACACACACACACACACACATACATGTGACTCAGAGAGAGAGAGAGAGAGAGAGAGAGAAAGAGAGGTTAGCGGGGCTGAGAAAAGACAGTCAAATATAAAATACACGCACGCGCACACGCACACACATACACACACACAAGTACTATATGGTTTCATAGGTAAAAGTTCATTAACTCTTTCACGCATTCATAAAACTAGCAGAATGTACTTTATTAGAGGTTGCATTCACCTACACAAAGTGCCACACACACACACACTCACACAGAACTGTTTTACAAGGCTTTTATGAATCTATAGCAGGTTGATGAAAATTCATGAAGCGATAGCTGTGTTAAGCACCCATGTCTAATCCCCATGCCTCCCCCTTCCTCTCTGTTCCTCACACCCACTCCTTTTTCTCGCTCTCTCTCATCCTCCTCCATATCCTCCACTTCATTGTCCTCCATCTTCTTCTTGATCTCTCTCTCTCTCTCTCTCTCTCTCTATCTGTCTTATTTTGCAGATTAATTTCTTCATTTTCATCCGCATCATAAAGATCCTGATGTCAAAGCTCAAGGCGCACCAGATGCGGTACACCGACTACAAGTTCAGGTGAGTCTCTCTCTGTGTTTGTGTGTGTGTGTGTGTTTGCCAGTGTGTGAGAGAGACATTGTTGTGTGTGTGTGTGCAACCCAGTCTCACGTCTGAACGTGTCACTGTCACGTTAATTAATCTATTGGGACGTGTTGTGTAACACGTTTCCTTGTTAAAAAACGTGTTGAGCAGGACGTAATTATCGTGTTACTATCACGTTGTATTTTGCATTCAATGAGCAAACAGAACCACGTCATCTGTCAAAAAAGCCCGACCCAAAATAGCGAGAATGTTATTTGATGCTTTTGACGTGCAGTTTCATACTCTTAAGCCTGCTTTGAGTTGTGGGTTAGAAGGAGCCACCTTCTAGCTAGCAGTTTTAGAAGGCTGAACCCCAGAATCCAGAAACAAGAACCGAGCAGGGACGGAGAAAAAAGAAGAATCCAAATGGGAAATGAGGTGAGCCTTGCTACTGCCGCTAGCATGATCATTTTGCTACCTCCCAGCTGTTAGCTGTAGCCCACACTAACAATATTAGGCTACAATGTTAATTTACACAGATAACAGCTGTTTTACAGATTACTGTAACATTACATCATGCACGTTAGCTAAATTATAAGTTGTGCAAGCCTACTCTGAATTCACAGTATTGCCCATGCATAGGCTACTATTTCATGTTAAATCAACTTTAAAATGTTTTGCTCAAGTGCTAGCAAAATGATCATGCTAGCGGCAGTAGCAAGGCTCACCTCATTTCCCATTTGGATTCTTCTTTTTTCTCCGTCCCTGCTCGGTTCTTGTTTCTGGATCCTGGGGTTCAGCCTTCTAAAACTGCTAGCTAGAAGGTGGCTCCTTCTAACCCACGACTCAAAGCAGGCTTAAGAGTATGAAACTGCACGTCAAAAGCATCAAATAACATTCTAGCCATTTTGGGTCAGGCTTTTTTGACAGATGACGTGGTTCTGGCTGAAAGCGAAATACAACGTGATAGTAACACGATAATTACGTCCTGCTCAACACGTTTTTTAACAAGGAAACGTGTTACACAACACGTCCCAATAGATTAATTAACGTGACAGTGACACGTTCAGACGTGAGACTGGGTTGGTGTGTGTGTGTGTGTTTGCCAGTGTGTGAGAGAGACATTGCTGTGTGTGTGTGTGTGTGTGTTTGTGCACATTTTTTCCATCTTCTCTCCCTCCTCTAAGTGTGTGTGTGTGTGTGCGTGTGTGTGTCCGTATGTGTGTGTGTGCGTGTGTGTGTGTGTGCGTATGTGTGTGTGTGTGTGCGTGTGTGTGTGTGTGTGTGTGTGCGTATGTGTGTGTGTGCGTGTGTGTGTGTGTGTGAGTGTGAGTGTGTGTGAGTGTGTGTGTGTGTGTGAGTGTGTGTGTGTGTAGGCCCACTAGATGCTTGCAAGACCTATCTTCCTTCCGCGTCTTGTTTTAGATTGAACCAGGATGAACTCAGTTGTTTCCCCTCCTGGCTCTTGGTATCATATTTGAGATTGTGTTTCAAAAGATAACATTAATTAAAGAATGATTCACTACCACCCCCCTCTCTCTCTCTCTCTCTCTCTCTCTATCTCTCTCTCAGGTTGGCCAAGTCCACTCTGACTCTCATTCCTCTGCTGGGTATTCACGCCATCCTCTTCACCTTCGTCATCGACGAGTCCGTGCCCAAAGAGTCCCTTCTGCGCCTCATTCGCCTCTTCTACGACCTGCTCTTCAGCTCGTTCCAGGTCAGAAGACAAGGGTCGTGACCTCGTCCAACCCCAAGTACCACACATGTCTCCCAACTAGTGTCCATGTGATCTCAGCTACTGCTGTCATGAAATACAGCCACTGACTACACTGAAACAGACTTCACAATAATTATTCTTATCTATCTATCTATCTGTCTGTCTGTCTGTCTGTCTGTCGTTTAGTATGTACAGTATGCATCAGTTCATTCTTGTACATTATCAAGCTTATTTCTTGTATCTGTCTGTTTCTCTATAGGGTCTGCTGGTGGCCATATTGTACTGCTTTGTGAACAAAGAGGTAAGACCCATTCCCATCACACACAGTAGCACTCACCTCAAATAATGGTCTCAGTCTTACACTGGCCTGCCACCTCTCCTCTTAACCTTTGTCATGGAGGGTGTCTCTTACTTGGTGGTGATCTCATCTATATAGGACATGGCAGGTAACTTTGTTGGCTCTGGATATATTGCACACTGTTAAGGGCCGTTTACTACGATTATACGTTTACGATTACTATAACGATAAAGGCAAAACAAATATCGTTCTAGCTAATATGAATGATGACGTCCACACATGAACTACAACGGCGTGAAGAACGATTTCAGAGAGATTTTGAGAACCATAAAAAGCTGACAGCCAATCAGAATCCATCACATTTTAGCCATCACATCAACACCAAGAGAGACTTTTCTTAACGTTGGTGCGGACACTTTTATCATTATAGTTATCGTTCCTCGTGTGAACGGCCTTTACAGTCCCGAGGAATAAAAGGAGTTAGGATACAGTCCACATATGTCAACTTAGACTATGTCAACTTAGACTAACGTGTGAGGAGCAAATCTAATCTAATTTAATATGGCTGTAGTAAACGACTCTTATCAAGGAATATATGATTTAAATATCCTCAGGATTGTTTCAGTCATCAGCCCTTTACTGAGCATGGGAGGTTGAATCTCGATCTCATCCCTAAGGTTGAACCCCTGAATCATCAAAGAGTTCACTGACATTTGTTGATAAGTGATCAAGTTTGCGAGGCTGTCAGAAATGCAGGAATGGAACAGCACCTGTGACCTATCATTAATTGATTAATTGTAACAAACATGTTTCCGTTTTATGGCATTTGTTTACTGGTGTTTTTTCAAGCTTCAGCCTCCCATTGTATAAGCAGGGTGCGATTTGTGTAAAAACCAGAGGGGGGGATGATTTTGAATAAGTTTGTAACCCCACCCCACCCCCCAAAAAAAAAAAAAAAAAATGAACGAACGATTCATAGCCTAGTAATGTCATGGCTTATAATACCCTATATTATTTTTGCCACCTTTGACTTTAAACAGCGAGTGTGCTTGGTATGATGATCAGCTCCTCTAATGCAGGGTAGGACTACGTTTTGACAAGCATACAAATTCACCTTGTTCTTGCCCCATCTGAAATGACTTCTCTACTTTTGCTGCCTCCATCCTTTCTGTATTTGTTGTGTAAAAAAACGTTGTATATGATGGCACTGAAGTCTTAAGTTAGTGAATTGGCTAACAGTGTTAGTTGGTAACCAAATAGCCTAGGCCCTACACATTGCGCTACACGCTGCGTAGGCTACGTGCATTCTCTCTCCTGCTGATTTGCGTTCAGTAGCCAAGTGCGTAATTTTGCAAAAGTTGAAAAAATAAATGTGTTTATTGTAGCCTACAGAAAATAAATAGCCTATCATACTGTCAGTTAATTGCCTACAGTGCAGTGAAGAGTTTGGAGAGTAAAGTTATAGGGCAACTTGAAGTTTTATGAAAATAATAAAGACCATGAAGCTTCTATTTCTTGCAGCTGTTAAAACAACCGCTAGATAGTTTAAATACCCACCAACATTCGTTTTTGCAGTACAGATTATTTCTAAAAGTTATTTGTCTACTACTGGCTGATTTATCAAACGAGTGCTTTCTCGTTCGTCCTCCGCAAACTACAGGTGTTTCGGTAGAGAGCCATTGAATAAGCGATGCCAAGCAATTTCTGTAACACTTTTTGTGACATTCAGCAAATATCTCCTCATTTAATGTAAATTCCTTCGGACAATAGGCCTACGTTCTACTCTACGTGCAGTTGTCCTCCATCTCAGTTGCATCAGTTTTCTAATTTTGAAGGTTCTAAAACATTATTATGCTTCACTGAATCCTTCTTGTTTTCTTTCATTTGTCCAGCTAACTTTTCCATTGAACCTAGCCATTTATGATGGATTACACACTCGACATTCTGAAATGTCCTGCACGATCAAGGCCAAATTAAGTTATCACGCAGCCACTGTGTCAGCAGCATCAGTGCTGACGGTGACGGTGCGTTTCTGATGTCAGATTATCATGTAGGCTAGCCTACTAGACTGTTCTTACGTTGCAGCGCTTTACTTATATGAAGTAGCATTAATCAATATGAGGGGCAGAGGGGGATAAATGTTGTCCCCCCCGACGATAAAAATAATTTAGCAGAGGTAGGGATAGGAAAACCAGAGGGGGGGAAATCCTCACCATCCCCCCCTACAAATCGCACCTTTTGTATAAGTATATATACTCTTTTGAACCCGTGAGGGAACTTTGGTCTCTGCATTTATCCCAATCCGTGAATTAGTAAACACACTCAGCACACAGTGAACACACAGTGAGGTGAAGCACACACTAATCCTGGCGCAGTGAGCTGCCTGCAACAACAGTGGCGCTCGGGGAGCAGTGAGGAGTTAGGTGCCTTGCATAAGGGTCGGGGTTCGAACCGGCAACCCTCCGGTTACAAGTCTGAAGCGCTAACCAGTAGGCCACGGCTGCCCTTTGGGTAACCCTGTATTTCACAACACAACACCTATAGATGCCGACTTAGGGAAAGGGCTCAGAAAGGGTGCGAGTGAGCCCTCAAGCACTTCGCAATTTCACAGTGGGACAGCCCTAAGCCCTCACAAAGTTAACGGGAATGCGTCTGTGAGGAGAGAAATTGGGATTCAGCCTGTGTCTTTCCTGCCCTCCAGCCCTAACACCCCCCACCCTCGCTCTCTCTCTTGCTGAGGCAGAGTGTCTGGAGTGGGCTGTGGGTTGTTTTGCTGTTTTGCTGTCTTCTCACATGTGTATTTGTATTTTAGGTCTGTGTTTGGATGTTCTCACGCATAATGTGTTCAAAGAATGTAAACAATGAGTAGTGGTCTCATAAATCTTAAGCCTATCTCCCTCTCTCTTTATCCCTCCCTACTTTTTTTTTTTCATTTCTCACTACCTTTTTCTCCTCCTGTCTCTCTATCTCTCTCCCTCTTTTTTTCTCTCATTCTCTCCACCCCCCTTTCTCTCTTTCTCTCTCTCCCTCCCCTTATCTCTCCCTCTCTCTCTCTCTCTCTCTCTCTCTCTCTCTCTCTTCCTTCCTCCCTCTCTCTCTCTCTCTCTCTCTCTCTCTTCCTCTCTCTCTCTCAGGTCCAGTCTGAAATGGTGAAGCGGTGGAAGCGCTGGAAAGCTGGGCAAGGACATCGAGGAGGAGTACCGCGCCACACGCACAGCCAGACGCCGCACGCCAAGAGCGCCAGCGTCGCCATGGCCGCTGCCCGGCGTCGACCAGCCCCGCTACGACCCCTGCTGGTGGCGGTGGCGTGTGGTGGCTGGCTGGGCAGCGACCCCCCTGACCCCAGACCCCCCGCCCGACCCTTCGCCCCCCTCCTCGTCCGCCACGCTGCTCCGAGAGGAGAGCCAGCGCCTGGTGGACGCTGCCGCCCACGGGGGCCGCAGGTGGTGGGGAGAGGGAGCGGCGCAGGGTGCAGTTATCCTCCCCGCCACCAGAGGGCAACAACAGCTACGGGAGCAGCTCGCTGACCGAGGACATCTGCTTGGAGGAGAGGCCGCACGGGTTTCATCACCACCACCACCACCACCACAACAACAACGGTGACGTTGACAACAACGGCGACGGCTGAGGACGACCTTCGACAGCAAAAATACGGAGAGCTACCTCTGAGCTCCGACGCCAATCATGACGGGAGCGTCTGCATAGACCCTCTGGTTACAGCTCCAAGCCTGGCCCCGCCCACCTGTTGAGTGGTGAGAGAGAGAGAGAGAGAGAGAGAGAGAGAGAGAGAGAG
>NC_055965.1:24341058-24360928 GCF_018492685.1 Alosa sapidissima | reverse complement strand
GTCGTAGCGGGGCTGGTCGACGCCGGGCGCGGCCATGGCGACGCTGGCGCTCTTGGCGTGCGGCGTCTGGCTGTGCGTGTGGCGGTACTCCTCCTCGATGTCCTTGCCCAGCTTCCAGCGCTTCCACGCTTCATTTCAGATGGCTGAGAGAGAGAGAGAGAGAGAGAGAGAGAGAGAGAGAGAGAGAGAGAGTGAGTGAGACAGAGAGAGAGAGACAGAGAGAGAGAGAGAGAGAGAGTGAGACAGGGAGAGAGAGAGAGAGAGAGAGAGAGAGAGAGAGAGGAGAGAGAGAGAGAGAGAATTGAGATTGGCAATGCAAAGAAATATTTGTCATGCCAATAAAGCTACCTTGAATTAGAATTAATTTAGAGAGAAAAGAGGGCGGGCCGGAAGTTGATGGACAGGAAGCCTGAGCTTGATGAACCAATGGGATGAGGTGTGTGGGTGTTTGTTCAGCGCTAGAGATGTTGACTGTGGGTGATTGCATCCTTATTAGGGCAAAAAAGACAAGGATACATTATTTTACTTCCTCAAATGGAAGAAAAATAAATTAATAAAAAAATAAGGATGTTCTCGACAGGCAACACATATTGAAGACCAACATCTTCACCTCCTTGCAGAGAAAGACAGACGCTCCCTCTTGGGTTATGCATCATATCGTTTACTGGCTCTCCTTGTAATCTCTCTTTAACAGATGTTAAACTAAAATAAACACTGTACAAATAAGAGATAATCAAGACCTTCGTTGCCAAAACACAAACCTCAGTACTGCTCCATGGGGCGCCATGTATGGACACAGTTTCCAGAGGTGTAAACGTTTGGCTTCAGAAAGTTAAAGTCCTGCCACATATTGGCTCCAACCCGTCACTGAATTGTTTGATTCTAATTATTACAACACTTAGAGCCAGGTAAATTAGCTAATTAGTGAAATCACCTGTGTTAAGTGCACAGGTAGAACCAACAGGTGGTAGGACGTTTACTTTCTGAAGCCGGACTTTTACGTCTCTTAACAGGTTCGGTGGTTTTTTGTTGTTGTTTCTCTGTTTATGTTTTTGTTTGTCTGATTTTTTTTACTTTCTTCTATGTTGGTGCAGCTTCATTCATTTTTCAACATCAAAAGCACAGTGCGAACCTGTGTGTGTGTGTGTGTGTGTGTGTGTGTGTGTGTGTGTGTGTGTGTGTGTGTGTGTTTGTGTGTGTGTGTGTCTTGCCATTGCCCTCGGCAGCCGTGCTTGTTGTTCTCTTGTCTATGCTGTGAAAGTGGAGCTTGAGGTACTGTGCGAGCCCTCAAGGCAACTGAGGTGCTCAGGCTAGGCTAAAGTTGTGCTTGGATTGACCATTCATTGAGAAAATAAGTCCTCAGGTGTGTGGTTGGTTTATGCTAAGTGTATTCAATTAATTCAAAAAACAGAAGGCTAATGACACACACACACACACAAACACAATTTTGTGCCATTTTGCAATCCAAAGACAACTGAAGTGAACGACTCTCATGTGAAAACTGGGTAACACTTTACTTGACAGTATCGACATAAGAGTGACATGATACTGTCATGAACACATGACACTGTCATGACACATGAAACCTAACCCTAACCCTAACCCTAACCCTAATCCTAACCTCTAACCCTAATCCTAACCCTAACCCCAACCCTAACCATAACTCTAAACCTAATCCTAACCCTGAACCTAACCCTAATTTGTTATGACAAAAACCGAATGTCACTTAATAACAGCCACGAGAACTCTTTTCAAAGCCCTCAGAAATCGGGGTTATAGCCGAAGCTTCCTGCGAGGGATTAAAGTGGAGGTGAAACTTCTTTTTGATCAGGGTTTTCAACCTAGACAAAAGGAAGAAAATAATACTTTGGTCCCTTTCGTTTACAAATTTAGTTCAGTTTCCCTAACATTAAATCGAAAAGTAAAAAAGAATTTCAAGAGGGCACAGGACCAGGTGGAATCTCTTTCTCAATTTAAAAATCTTGCAGCATTTCGTAGAAATAAAAAATAGAGGGATATTCTGGTACATGCTTCTTTGAGTAGGGGTTCTAATAATAAAAAAGAAAGTTTGAATGATTTTTTTAAAACAATTAAATTTATCGAGAATCGATTTTCTTCTTTGGGTGGTGACTTGAGTCCGAACTCCAAGAACCTGGTATACTGTATTAAGTGCAAGATCTGTGGAAGACTTTACATCGAACAAACAAAAAACAGTTTAATACAGAGATTGAAACAACATTTGTATCATATTGATAAAACAGTTAAAGATACTTACCTGTACCTACATTTTAGACTACACGGGAGAAAGAGTTTGGCCATCATGGTTTTGGAGTCAGAATCTTGGTGGTCTGACAAACAAAGACTTAAAAAATAAATGGATTGTATTAAAAAAATTGAACACTGTCAGTCCAAATGGTCTTAATCAAATGTATTGATATTTACAACCTTTATTGATGTTATGGGTGGAAATGGTGGGGTGTGGAGGGATGGACCATTATATATTTATATATTTTAATGGATTTTATCCCAAAAAAGGGGGGGGGGGGGGTACAGGACTTGAAATCCCTTTAGGGAATATTTATAAGTTTTTAGAATTTTAAATTCCCATACGGGAGAGTTGGAACTATTCCTCCGCATCTAACTTTTTTTTCCCCATTTTGAACACCTTGTCTTGAGGGCTGGATTGACCTTTGATTGAGATCATGTTTCTGTTTTGTCTGTGAGACTCGTAGGGGGCTAGACCTTGAAGATTACCTGTAAAAATGAAAAACATTAAAAAGAAAGAGCACTAAAAGTAGAAATACTTATCGCAGAGAAAGGGGGTGTCCTTCTCTTCTGTAGCTCCTTCCCTGGGGGGGGGGGGTTGTTGGATATTCCGGCATTCGCAATCTTGGGTCTTGGGGAACCTGAAAAAAGAGAAAAGAAAAAGAGAAAAACTAATAATATACACATAGTATTACGGTAACACTTTACTTGGTGGGTGAGTTCATAACACATTCATAGTATTACGGTTATGGGAATATAAAGTTTGATCCCCCAAAGGGGATCAAAATGCACGGGCACACAATACCTAGTTCCCCATTTGGTTAACTGTATTTCTTCCAAGTTAGTAAGGTAAGTAATACTGGTAACACTTTACTTGACGGGTGAGTTCATAACACATTCATAGCAGCTGTCATAAACTGCACATAAAGCATTCATGACTGTTTCATGAGACATGACTCAACATTCATACCAAACCTTTCATGAATGTGGAAGACAGAACGACAAAAATGTGTGAAAATAAAAGTCCAACAATTGCAAAGCAGGATTGCAGTTTTTGTTCCAAACCTCTTACCTAATCACGTCACATCTGAGTCAATGGGCGACTAGTGCCAAAAAGACAGAACATGGTCAAGCAAATAATTTTTATTTCATAAAAAAAATATTTGTTTTATGATACCTTTGCAGATGATTTCTCATATTTTGCTACTAGGAATGTCCAACCGTTCCAGGTTACACAAATGCGGGTCAGCTGAATGTAGGCTAGTTTACCTTCCAGTGTTAAATTCAGTGATTATGGATACTTCACAACTTGTATAGTAAAGTGACATTCGATGTAGACTTCATAAGACATTCATGAAATATTTACAAAGGCTGGAGAGAAAAACGGCAATGCTGCTTTGCGATTGTTGGACTTTTATTTTGACAAGTTGTCATCGTTCTGTCTTCCACATTCATAAAAGGTTTGGTATGAATGTTGAGTCATGTCTCATGAAACAGTCATGAATGCTTTATGTGCAGTTTATGACAGCTGCTATGAATGTGTTATGAACTCACCCATCAAGTAAAGTGTTACCAGTATTACTTACCTTACTAACTTGGAAGAAATACAGTTAACCAAATGGGGAACTAGGTATTGTGTGCCCGTGCATTTTGATCCCCTTTGGGGGATCAAACTTTATATTCCCCTAACCTAACCATAGCTCTAAACCTAATCCTAACCCTGAACCTAACCCTAATCCTAACCTTAACTTGTTATGACAAAAACTGAATGTCACTTAATAAAAGAAGCATTATGTCATAAAGGTTTATGACTTGTTTATGACACGTTCATGACAGTGTCATGTCACTCTTATGTCGACACTGTCAAGTAAAGTGTAACCGAAAACTGTCCTATGAATGTTCAGGAATGTCGCCATTTTTTTCTGTGGGGAATACCTCATGGAACACAAGGAAAATGGAAGGGCCCCATTAAATCATGGGGAGCTTGCTTGAATACACTCTGGTTATGCTTAAAGAGTTATTGGGAAAAAAGACAACATGAAGCTTTGAATATGGCGACAATTCTTAAACTACTTGTCTAACAGATATGTACAGGTGTGCTTCAAAAAGAGAAACGGTGGATCTACCAATCAAATGTGATGCATTTTTCTGATTAAATGTCTATGGTCCAAAATGCATCAGTCTGGTGTCTGTTCTCTCTAGTTTCCTGTCTGTAGGTGTGTGAAGCTGTTCTGACCTCCAACAAAACAGATCAACAAAGTCATTATTATTTGTAAAAGAAAAAAGAAAAAACACTACCTGTCAGGCTTTGCAATCTAAGTGAAGTGATAGATGAGACTAAAATCTGTATTGTTGATTAAAAGCCATATATTGTAAGTTAGAGGATAATTGCCTTTGAACCAGAGTGGTTGGTTGGTGCCATCTGAGGGGAATAAGTCTCAGTGATTTTCTGTTAAGGTTACTATTAGAGAGTAAGGAAATGAGGGGCATTGGGGAAATTAGTCTGCATTTGTGCATGTGAGTGCGCGTGTGTGAGTGTGCGTGTGTGTGTGTGAGTGTGCGTGTGTGTGTGTGAGTGCGCGTGTGTGTGTGAGTGTGTGTGTGTGAGAGAGAGAGATAATATCACCAGCATAGCATAAAGTCGTGGGAAAGCAAATATACCACAGGGGAAATGTACTTCATGTATACCACTACTTAAAACACACTCTCTCTCACACACGCACACACATACACACACACACATACATACATATTTGGTCATACATGCACAAGGGAATAAGATATAACCACACACAAAACATTCCTATCCCAATATATATGTGTGTGTGTGTGTGTGTGTTTGTGTGTGTGTGTGTCCAAGCTGATCATGTCCCCTTCAAAACAAACATCCCAAAATAGCCCTTACGTAACCTTAGTAACGAGGAGGGGGAACAGGGACATCATTAATAGTTAGAAAAGCAAAAACGTGACATGCTTATCTGACTCTCTGTAAAGTTGAAAACTCAACTTAAGACTAATTCCAGTTAAAAGAAGAAGAAAAAATGCCAATGACTCAGATGCTGCAAATCCTGCAGAGATTTATGTCTCTGAGAGTACAGGTTTGCACGTGTACGTGTGTGTGTGTGTGTGTGTGTGTGTGTGTGTGTGTACCTGTTGGGGGGGGGGGGGTGGCTGTAAACTATGTAAGACAGGGAAATATGTGGAGAGAGAGATGGGGAATGAGGATTTCATTTTGGTTTTAAAATGAACATCATAAATTCACAACTTTGTTCTCTGCTTGGCACAGAACAGCTATGGTCACATAAATCACAAACACACAAACATAGAGAGAGAGAGAGAGAGAGAGAGAGAGACGGCGAGAGAGAGAGAGAGAGAGAGAGAGAGAGAGAGAGATGAACTTCATCTAAAGCTTGTCAGTGGCTGTGGAATGATTAGCTCATTTACGTCATTTCCACACATATGTAGTGCAGGCATGTGATTTAAACACATTACCCATACAGTGTACACTCACCTGATTAATTATGCATTGATTTAATGTAGAGATATGTAGAGTACTTATGCAGACATGTAATACGCATGTGTGTGTGTGTGTGTGTGTGTGTGTTCATGTGTGGGTATGTGTGTGTGTGTGTGTGTGCTTTTGTCAGTGGGGGAAGCACCATTATGTCCTGTAATTACATCCAATTATATTTCCTTCTGTTGATATAGCCCCAAGGAAAAGGGAAAGTCTAAATAATGAAATTGGTGGAAATTGGAGTTACACACTCATTATATTATGCGTCCGTGCATATAAGACAAAATTATACATTACACTAGTGAATGCGTGCGTGTGTGTGTGTGTGTGTGTGTGTGTGTGTGTGCATGCATGTGTGCATGTGTGATTGCGTGTGTACAGTATGTGTGTGCGTGCATGTGTGTGCATGTGTATGTGTGTGTGCACGCGCGTGCGTGCGTGCATGTGTGCCTGTGTGCGTGTGTGTATGTTTTGTAGGTGTGTAGGCATGTGCTTCCCCCTCAGTGTTGCTAAGCAAACAACCTTCCTCCAGTAAATTTGAGTCACAACAGCCTCTGTGAGCCAGCCACTGATAGGCATACTTTATTTCACTATGCATGTTTGTGTTATGTACTCACCAAAGTCATTCATATCTACTGTATGTGTATCTGATGTAATCCTGTTTGATTCTGATTCAATCTTAATCACAAAATCCCTTTTTATTAATTCCTATCCCAACACAAACTCACACACACACACACACACACACACACACAGACATACCTCTGCCAACTCAAAGTGGGTATTCTCACATATTCCTCTGTTATCCCACTTAACGGTTGATACTTTATATATTAGATTAATTGATCCTCCGACAGATCACCCATTACAGTGAGTGCCCGATATCACAGCAAGAGAAAGATGATGATGTTGTGGTGGAAGACATTAAACCTGTGGACTCCTTCCAGAGAGCTGGTCTCACATTTAGTGTCTGTGCTGAGGATGGAGATGATATCTCTATAAATATCATCCCTCTGAGGGGCCGGCTGACAGCTACAACTCGGGGAGTTCATCTGAGACTCACACACACCCACACACACACACACACACACACACACACACACACCACACACACACATACACACACACAGAAATAAATCCACAGAGCACTTCCTGTGGAGGGTATGAGGCATATGGTTGTGTCTCCTTTACAAATGTAATTACACACCACACACACACACACACACACACACACACACACATGCATGTACACAAGTTAAATTTTGAAGGAGACATTCAAATGGATGGACACATCGTACACAGATTTCACACACACACACACACACACACACACACACACACACACACACACACACACGTTGACATATCTCCACAGAGCACTTCCTGTGGAGGGTATGAGGCATATGGTTGTGTCTTCTTTACAAATGTAATTACACATACACACACACACACACACACACACACTCACACACACACACACAAACACACACGCATGCATGCATAAACGATGTTTTCTAAACAAAGTTCGGGAGGAGCCCTTAGGGATGATTGACAGCAATTAACTCACCTGTCTTCCGCCGCCAGGGTATTTAAGCCGGCCTCCTTATCCATACGTCACACGCCGCGGCGCTCGCAAAATTATTGGAGTCACAAAGCCTCGGTAGGCAGACGTATTGGAGCTGGGTCTTTTCACTACTAACCATCCAAAAGCTACATCAGTCCATGGGCTACAGCCACCTGGTTCACCAGCGTTTTCAGGTCACTGCACAGAGCAAGGGTAAGCTACAACTATCGATTATGCTATAGCCTACTCACCCCAGCCTACTTCAAGGCTCTAACATCAGGCTGCTCCAAGCTCACGTTTTCACGTCGCAAGATTATCCAGGTAACTCGAAATGCTCTAAATTCTAACATGGCTCGCCACGCCAAGCGTCTGAAGTTTGTAGGCATCCACTAACATTATCCAGCGGAGGCCTATCTTCCGAAGATCACTCAATCCGTAATATGTGTTGGCATCGGAAACGAACAGGTCTTGTTCATTCACTTCCTATAGTTGTCCAGTGACTTCTCATAAACTGATACTAGCGTTGTTGGATATTTAAGCTACTTATAACGAACTGATAAGCCTCAACCTTAAGTGCCCAGTATTTCCGCTGGCTTGTTCCGCAGTCTGTTTAAACAATTGCGCTGCAACGCAGACGTCAGCAATTATTAAAGCGATAGTACACATTTGTAATTCGCGTCAGGCGACGCAGACAGCAAGGACCGTGATTGGTCAACTCGTCCTGTGTCGATGGCCGACGTTTCATGTAGCTTCTACGGGGTATAGCAACAAGCTAGTTCACTGATATAAGCTTGGCAAATAAACTCAAGTCATATTCGGTTACATGACTGGTTATTCGTATGTTTTAAAATTAGCACTTCACCAGCAAGCAGTGCTTTGTGGGCAGTGGCGCTAAGTTTGCTCTCAGCAGGCCCTCAAACCCCAGTCTACAGCCAAAAATATATTATGACACTCCTTGAACACCGGTTTATTGTTTCATTCCATGCCAACACCGACAGGAGGGAGTGATCGCCACCCACCCCCCCCCCCCCCCCCATTGACAGCTTATTAAATTGTTTACTTTATCGCATCGCAATACATTATCTTATTGCAAGCTGCAATTATTTATGCCGTCTTCTTGCGTGACAGTTAGTGAAACACGACACTGCACTGACGTGCTCATCAATCAGAAGTGGCACAACTTTGGATATTAGCTAAATCTTAACATCAACTTTAAAAAAAAAAAAAAAAAAAAAAACCTATCGCTATTGCATTGCTGCACAGCGGCACACATCCGCAGCACTTTCCATTTCCGCGGCATCTTGTTCCGATAGGAAATTCCATCCTCCTCTGTCTTTTAACTCCTATTAAGTCCTATAAACCAATCTTTTCTCCCTCTATTCATTCTCTTCTGCTGACCAGGAAGCAGGCTGCTCTTGACAGCGCTTTCCTGCACCACACGCTCCAGAGCGTATCACTCCGGCTGCTTCAGCCACAGCCACGCCAGCGGCCCAGGTTCTTAACCACAGACTTCCTTCCCGCAGCATCTCCGCCGTACTTCCGGATCCGACTCCACTTCTTCAGACGGCCCCGGTAGCGACCGCGCGGCTACTCCCTCCGCCCCCTCTTCCCCTTCCCCACCCACTTCCCCCAGCCAGGCCCCGGTCCAGGGCTGCCCCTCTTCCAGTCGTTCCGACGACTGCTCCCTCCCTTCCCCCCTACCCCTACCCATCCATTCCCCGGCTCCGTGCTAGACCAGCCCGCCGCAGCGGGTTAGCAGCACTCCGGGAGTGCCATCCGGGATCACGACGTCCCATTCCGGCTCCCCAGCTATTCACTAGCCACAGCAAAGGCCCTTCGACCACCTCCTCACGCTGCTCGTTCCAGCTTTAACATCCCGTTCCGTCTACCCAGCTATTCATTAGCCAAAGCCAATTCATTCCATCTGGATACTCACCATTCATGCTATTCATGCCTTATCTGCCTATCATGTATTATGTGTTGTATGTCGTATCATGCTGAATATGTCATGTTTTATCAGGTAATGGTATTCTAAAAGTATTCTTCAGCCCAGGTTGAATTATTTAAGGCTGCCACAGATGGTACGGAATGAGCTTGGACCCAATGCAACAACAGCTTCAGGGAGACCCATGCAGCAACTGCTCCGCTGAGCTCCTGCTACCCTGCTACAAAGGCTCCGCTGAGCCCCAAGACCCATGCAGCAAAAGCTACACAGAGCTACAGGACCCATGCAACGACAGCTTCGCTGAGCCTCAAGAGCCATGCAGCAACAACTACTCTGAGCCCCAAGACTCTTGCAACGACTGCTTCACTGAAGTCCCAAGAACCACGCAGCAACAACTACGTCGAGCTCCAGGACCCATGCAACAGCAGCTACGCTGAGCCCCAAGACCCATGCAATGACTGCTTTGCTCAGCCCCAAGAGCCATGCAGCAACAACTAAGCCGAGATCCAGGACCCATGCAACTTCAGCTCCACCAAGCCTCGAGAACCATGCAGCAACAGCTACGCTGAGCTCCAGGACCCATGCAACGTCGACTCCACCAAGCCCCGAGAACCATGCAACAGCAGCTACGCCGAGCCCTGACCCATGAAACGATGGCTTCGCTGAGCCCCAGAACCATGCAGCAAATACACCGAGCTCCACGACCCATACAGCAGCAGCTACACCGAGGCCCAAGATCCGTGCAATGACTGCTCTGCCGAGCCCAAAGCCCCATGCAGCAACAGTTCCACCGAGCCCCAGGACCCAGGCAACGACGGCTCCAACTAGCCCCAGGACCCATGCAGAAGCAGCTCCGCTGAGCCCATAGGACCTTAAGGAACAGCTCCGCCAAGGTTCAGGACCCATCTAATGACTGCTCCGCTGAGCCCCAAGACCATGCAGCAACGTCTCGGCTAAACCCCGAGACCCTCGCGGCAGCAGCTCTGCTGAACCCTGACACCCATCGTTCCCACGGTTATGCAATACACGAATGTCCGCTTGCCGCTTGCCTCACTATTCTTCGCAAGGGGTTCATGTCACAGCACTCTGATTCACCCTCCATCATGCTTACCGGCCTCCTTTGGGCTGCTGAGGTGTAGTGAGTCTACATGCCCCTCGTCTCATTTCATTCCCGATGGCAGATCTTGAGAGTTAGACCAGGACACTATACGTTTACTACCAATCAGACTAAACCAATCAGTTCCGAAAAGGACACTCCTATTCATATCCAACCCTGCCTCAGATCCTCAGCTTTCATACCCATCACACTACATCTCATATCGGTCATCTCAGATGAAGGGTACCCATCACTCGTCACAGGTTCCAGACTAATATATATCCTTGTCAAATCCGGTTCCCGCTGGCCGCTACTCTGTGCATTCAGGATAGGAGCCGCTACTACAGCTGCATGCTTGTCCTATCAGAGCAGCAATCAGATACTGAGCCATTGGTCCACAGATGCCTATCAGTCCTACTGTACATCCACTCTTGTGTACTTGCCGCTTGCCTTGCTATACTTCGCAAGGGGTTCATGTCACAGCACTCTGATTCACCCTCCATCATGTTTACCGGCTTTGGGCTGCTGAGATGTAGTGAGTCTACATGCCCCTCGTCTCATTTCATTCCCGATGGCAGATCTTGAGTTAGACCAGGACACAATACGTTTACTACCAATCAGACTAAACCGATCAATTCCGAAAAGGTCACTCCTATTCATATCCAACTCTGCCTCAGATCCTCAGCTTTCATACCCATCACACTACATCTCATATCGGTCCGCTCAGCATCGCTACTAGCCCGCTCTCTTCATCTCAGATGAAGGGTACCCATCACTCGTCACAGGTTCCAGACTCTAATATATATCCTTGTCAAATCCGGTTCCCGCAGGCCGCTACTCTGTGCATTCAGGATAGGAGCTGCTACTACAGCTGCATGCATTGTCTATCAGAGCAGCAATCAAATACTGAGCCATTGGTCCACAGATGCCTATCAGTCCTACTGTACATCCACTCCATCTAGCGGATCTATGACTTGCTAAGCAATTTCGGTAGTGGCCTTCCTTTCTGCTCTTTTTGGGGTGCAAGCGACCATCGCTCTATCGCGATCTCCGCTTCAGGCATTCCATCACCACGGCCAGCTACCATGCCAAACACGCGCTTAGCTTATACACTCAATATAGCAATCATGCCGACGGGCGAACTAGTGAAACATACGTTTAATTTTGAAGGAGAGATTCAAATGGATGGACTCATTGTACAGAGATTTCACACACACACACACACACACACACACACACACAGCTCTCTCCAGCTCAGTGACTCCATACCAGTTCATCCCTTTTCTTTCTTGCAGTGAAATCACAAGCACTTAATCCTCCGTTTCAGGACAAACCGCAAGGTCAAACAGGGACTTGAATTCTCTAGGAGGAGAATGAGAAATCCATTTCCAATGGCTGGCCAGGGCCCTGCTATCGAGCCACATTATAATGGCCGTGTATCGACCAGCTTCTGTTCTAATGACGTTTTTCGGTAAGACTTGAGTCAAAACCCACACTGTTTGGGGAGATAAAAACTGTCACACACACACACACACACACACACACTGTTCATGGGACATACTGTTCAGTGTTGTGCCAACTCCCTTTCTGGGTACCATACTTACTTATTTTCCTCACTTATTCGTTTAGCAAAGAAACACACACACACACACACACGCACACACACACACACACACACACACACACACACACACACACACACACACACACTGCTCATGGGACTCTTCAGTGATGTGGGTCCGTTAGAGAAGAAATACTCTTTTCTGATTGGCTGGTGAGGTGGCTATTAATTCTGAATAACGGGACACCATTGAAGTAGATTTGGTAAAAAAAGTTTAATCACCGTTCCATATCAATGCTTATGAATGGTAATTATAACAACCATAGTTGAGCCTTGAAGCAGGCTTCGCAACAATTGAATCAACTGTACACGCTACCGTTATTATAGGGCCAAAGAAAGTTGTTTAAACGGAACCACTTGTTTCCTTTGCATGCTATAAAGGCATGACTATTGCCTTCAGTGGCTGACCCTTTTATTTATTTTTCTCCTGTTGTCGTTTATTTTTTGACACATGATACATTCCTTGAGAGAGAGAGTGTGTGTGTGTGTGTGTGTGTGTGTTCTTCAAGAGGAGTCTCACAAGGTGTGACGTCCCAGCTGACAGGTATGACAGCTTGTGCGCATGTGATCTTTTGAAATGGACCACAATGGAGCGACATCATGGGAGAAGTGATGAGTTCTAAGAGAAAAGGCCCACTGCTGTAATCGGTCTGGCAGGCATCGTATGACACATTACGCATTATTCTGTTTCTGACACATTATTCACAAGCGTCTAATTATAGCTATTACTATAATATTTATATAACAAACAAATTCATATATATTAATTAATCATTACAGCTATAGTTAAACAGGAGCAAAACAAACCAATTAAGAGATATAAAGAGGAGACAGAGAGAGACAGAGAGGGAGAGAAAGAGAAAGACAGAGGGAGAAAGAGAAAGAGACTATTTATTTTTTATTTATTTTAGCTGTTCATTTCCTTTTATTCTTATTAATTCTTGTCTGTAATTAATTACTTTGACTGCAGAAAGTTACGTTGCTTTTACTGGACTTGAAATGAATTGCAGTTGCAAGCGGATCTAAAAGAAGAACAAGCCATGCTCCACTGTAAATCTGTTAATCATGGTGAAAGAACAGACAACAACAAAACAACAAAAACAACAAAACAACAACAACAACAACAACAGGTGGTTGGAAGCTAACGACCCAGAACAGAAACAGAATAATGCATATAATGATAATAATAATTATAATAATTAAAAACAAGCTCTGACTCATGTACAGGGAATTAAGTTTTCATAGCTGGAAACACGGCCATCTGGCTGTAAGTGCAGGTGAACAGGTGTGTGTGGCAGTTCGCCTCGGAGGGAGAGTGCTGTTAGCTCTCATCAGTCATGCAAGCTAGAGGAGGGCCGCTAAGGAAGTGAGTCATCGGCTCTGCACACAAATGGCATGATGAGATCTGATCTTTATAGGGCATCTTTTGCTTAGAATTAGGACTTTTTAATTTGCAGCCTGTCAATATCAGGCACACACACAAACACAAACACGCATAAACAGACACACACACACACATAAATAAATACATAAATAAAATAACTAAGATAGAATCAAATGAAACTCAAGTATGTGTGATCGTGTCCCTCTCCCTGATCTTTGGATGGTTTCATTTTTGTTTTGTTGCTGTATTCTTGTAATTATTTTTTATTTGGTTTCTCATTGAAGGCTATTATTGTTTATTGTGTCATGTGTTTGACTAATTGTAATTGTAAATAATGACATAGTTATTGCTTTTGAATGGAGCCCAGCAGAGTAGTAAACACAATGTGGAAGATATCAGCCAATCACAGAGACTATAAAAGCCACAAGGAGCTATCAGCCAATCACAGAGACAATAAAAGCCACCAGGAGCTATCAGCCAATCACAGAGACAATAAAAGCCACCAGGAGCTATCAGCCAATCACAGAGACGATAAAAGCCACCAGGAGCTGTCAGCCAATCACAGAGACAATAAAAGCCACCAGGAGCTATCAGCCAATCACAGAGACGATAAAAGGCACCATGAGAGGAAGGCGCTAAGGCAGGGGTATTCAATTAATCTTCAGCGAGGTCCAGTTACGGAAAATTTCCTCAAGCAAAGGTCCGGAGCATCATAATGTTTAACGTGCGTGTTTAGGCTATGTATATGTATGTATGTATAATATTAGGATGGATGGATGGAGCCTAGTTGTAGATAGTTAGATAGATAGATACTGTATTGATCCCCAAGGGGAAATTCAAGAAATAGAAGATTGTAGGCCATAGGCCTAATGTTTAATGTGAAATAAAATAAGTAGCCTAAAAGGCAACATTCGAAATGAGGAGAAATAAGGCAAGCCTTGTTGGGGAGAAAAACTGAGTAGCCTTGGCTATTTTTAAGATCTTAACGTGAACTTAAAATAAAATTTGAGCTGAGACAAGGATGGATATTCCACAGCTGGTTCCTTGAACCCATTAATCAGCAAGTTTAATTTAATTTTTTTAGTTTTTTTTATGTTGACCCGAAATCCTGGAAACCCAGGAATATCACGTTGTTGGGCAGTGAATGCATGTAGGCTTAACTAGATTGTGGTGGATCAATCATATTGCCTGAAATCGTAAAATATTCTGTGGTCTCAGTTCACTGTTGAATGGGCCTAGCCTACCCTATGCTTGCTCAAAATATATGCTTTGTCTAGTACAGTTGCTTCTAATTGGCGTTTAAAATCGCCTGTCTCAGAATATATAGAAGAGGTCCAGGGCAATTCCGCGCAAAACTGTCACATCCATATTTAGTTGGCGTTACGGACGTGGCAGTTTTGCGTGGTATTGCCCCCGTATCGTTATATAAAGCTCTGTTTTCGCTGTCTAGCTTTCTCCTCTTTGAGCAATCGATGATTTGAAAATAACTTACTTATCGTTAACTTAGATATCCATCTGATTGTTTCTCGTCCCGTCTCCTCTCCTCGCTCGTTTCAGGCTATCAGTCTCTTCCCCATAGTAGGCTACTTTACTCACTGACTCGACTTTTTCAGAATTCACAGATTTTACTGGCTGAGTAGCAGCAAGCGAAATGATGGTTCCTGAAGCTCCTGAAGTAAATGCTGTTATCCTAACCAACGAAACATTTAGCGATTTGGTGATGGCTGCGCTAAGGACATGATAAGGGAACATCTTTATTGACAGACATTTTCTTAATTGTTGTTATTTGTATGTTTGTTTGTTTGTCTGTTTGTAATTGTGTTATTGTGGAATAATTGAATACAATATGTGCACATTGTGTACCAATTCAACCAATTCAAATGTCTGTTTTGTTACTGTTTTGGTAAGGACATTGCATGATTTAGGTTCTAATATGACCAGTGGGATAGGTAGAGCCTGGACAATGTGCTTTTTCCCCCTCATATTTTTGGTTGAGCTTTTTTTGGTTTGTCTTTAGGTTCATTTCAATATTGATGCTTTACATAGAACCATTTGCCAGTCGGGCATCAACTTGGAAATGCCAGTGGGAATCTACTGAGAGTTCATGAAAAGACATCTGGTCATTCAACCCCCACCCCCACTCTCTCATATCTACATCAACCACTGACCCCTCCAACCCCCCCCCCCCCCCCCCCCCCCCCACACACACACACACATCTTGACCAATCATCATCTTCCACGAGGAGGTGGTGAAGAGAATGCAGCAGAAGAAAGACTTCAAAAGGGCAGGTACACACACACACACACACACACACACACACACACACACACACACACAACCCAAGCCTCCCTCTAAGCCCAGATGAACAAATGACGTGATGGAGGCAGACTGTGTTCGTAACCCATCTCACAACTCGCCCCAAATGTCCAATCCTGCATAACAGCCATGCTGTTGATATCATTTCAATTGTCACAATTCATTATCGTTACCATTAGTTTTTTTGTTTCTTCGATGGCTCGTCATCCGTGTCTGCTTCGGCTCCTCTTTGTGTTGTGTTAACTCCCATCGTGGGTCTATTTTAGCGTTGTACAGCTTTCGACAGGAGGAAAAACACACTCCCTTCCTGATGGGTGACACAATGATACTGTATGTTAGTGTTGGGAGAGAGTGTCCCTACCTGGGTGTGTGTGTGTGTGTGTGTGTGTGTGTGAGTGTGTGTGTCAGTGACACATGCGTGTGTGTGCGTGTGTGTGTGTGTGTGTGTGTGTACCTGCCCTTTTGAAGTCTTTCTTCTGCTGCATCCTGCCAGCTCTGGACACAAAGTGAATCTCTCGCTGGCTTTTTGGGTGTTTCACCTTTGACCTCTCCGGGGGGGCAGGTCAGCAGCAGCAGCAGCAGCAGCAGCAGCGCGCTCTGAAGAGGGCTATTTCTGACGCTAGCACCGGACCACATCTGAGGGGCGGGGTGAAAGGGGCAGTCGAGGGCGAGAGGGAAGAGGAGATTGTTAACTAGACAGGCCCATTACTGAGCCACGGTGAACTTAAAGTTTTCAGAGAGAGAGAGAGAGAGACAGGTATCAGAAACACATTGAAACGGAAAAAGAGAAAACCTACAGACCCAGTGAATCTTTGAGTCTGTGCTATATCCCCAAGCACACACACACAAACACACACACACACACACACACACACACACACACAAACATACACACACGTTGTTGTTAGCTAGCCAGACAAGTCCATTATTGATCCATAGTTTCCAGAGAACTTTCAAAGAAAGAAAGACAGAGGTATATGAAACACATCGAAACGGAAAGGAGACTTCATACAGAAAATGCGACTTGGAGAGTCAACTCAAGAAAGATACATTGTTAAGGGCAATTCCACACAAAACTGTCACGTCCATAACCGCATGATAAATAAATACCATGGCATTGTGTTGGCGTTATGAATGTGGCAGTTTCGCGTGGAATTGCCCTTAACGTAAACTTAAGTTGAACACTTTTTTTTAATCAACTGTTATTTGAGATGTAATGTGATGTGATGTGTGAGATTTAGGTGTTGTGTGTGATGCTCTGTCAAAACACCCAATCAATCTTTGAGTCTGTGCTATCCCAAATGCATGCACATACTCACACACACACACACACACACACACACACACACACACACACACACACACACACAATTACTAACCCTGCCAGATATGATCACAGTTCCATGCAGTTAGTCTCAGCATCTTTAAACTGTTCTAGAACCCTTTGGTGTTCTGCCAGCAAGCTCTAATAGCACCAACTGCAGGCTGAGTGAGCCGAACATTAATGAGTGAGTTTCCTGTGATGAAAATGTGAAGTTGTTTTACTTCTCTGATTACACATCAGCACGGAGCAAGGAGGAAACCACAGTTGCAATCATAAATGATCATAGCATAATTTACTAAGCTGGACACAAACATTTAGGCTGTGTGTGTGTTTGTTTGTGTGTGTGTGTGTGTGTGTTTGTGTGTGCGCGAGCGCTTACACATGGCTGATCGGTGATGTGTGATTTTTGCTCATGGTTTTTGTAATGTGTATTATCATTAAAAAGTTTGAGGTCACTAAGGGATGTCCTTGTTTTCCATGAAAGCATCCATAAATTTTAGCTTCACTCTTCTCTCCAATGGGGTTGATAGGGTGTGTATGTGTGCATGCGTGCGTGTGTGTGTGTGTGTGTGTGTGTGTGTGCGTGTGTGTGCGCTTGTGTGCACATGTGTGTGTGCGTGTGTGTGTGAATGAGGGCTGTTGAGTTGTGTGCTGCGCATGCCACTACACCCCTGATCATGTACAGTATATCATGCGTATATGTGAGTGTACCTGTGGAACAAATGTCATTTAATGCTATTTGCTACATGGTTTTTTTTTTTACTTTTTTACTTTGTTTTTAAAATTTTGTATTTGTATTTGTGCTTGTATATTCTATTTGTGCTTCCTGTGGGTAACAGATGTAAATTAACCCAAGGCTAACTCTGGTGCAATGCATCAAATGGTTACAGTTACAATTGTTTTAATTGCACACTGTCCCTTACAAATAAATTGAAATTGAAATTGAAGCATGTTTACATGCGTACAAACATACACTGCCACTGAAAGTTTGGGGTCAGTCGCATATAAATGTTGACCAGAAATACAGTACATTATACATGTCGTGAATTACTATTGTAGAAGGAAATGGTGATTTTAGAAAACCCGATTAGATTTAGAAAACCCTTTTGTAAACTAAAAATCTGCTGAAAACTGCTGTACTGATTAAAGAGGAGTTCATTCATTATCTGAAGCATCTGCTGGTATGGGTGCGATCTCATGCACAAAATGGCCAAAGACATAAGATGTGTCAACCTATTCTTTTAATGAAAGCTATTCTCCATGTAAGAAATGGGAAAGAAACTGAAAAATGTCATACAGTGCTGTGTTTTCACAGAACTGGTTTCAACCAGAATAATAAATGGACACAACTGAGCAAGAGGACAAATGCATCAGAGTGACTAGTTTAACAAACAGACGCCTCACAGGGCAAATGCATCAGAGTGACTAGTTTAACAAACAGACGCCTCACAGGGCCTCAGCGAGCGGTTTTTATTCAAGATTACCCCCACAACACCAGTGTGAACATCGACAGAAAATGTAACTTTAGCATAACACCAGTCACAGAAGATGTGATTAAGATGTGCTAGAGTCAACCGATCAAACAATCAAGATGTGACTCTCTAGACAGCCCTCTACACAGAGTTGTGAAGAAAAAGTCACACCTCACTCTGGCCAGTAAAAACCCAAAGATGTAAATGTAAATTAAAATGCAAATGTAAATCAGGTTTCAGGTTGCGTATACAAGGAATTTGGTCTCTGCTTTTATCCCATCTGTGAAGTTGTGAACATACAGAGCACACAGTGAGGTGAAGCACACACTAAGTGGCGCTCGGGGAGCAGTGAGGGGTTAGGTGCTCAAAGCCACTTCAGCCATGGATGTGGGCATGGGGGAGCAATGCTCAACCACTTCCCCCACCCACATTTTTCCTACTGGTCGGGGATCGAACCGGCAACCCTTCGGTTACAAGCCCGAAGCCCTAACCAGTAGGCCAAGGCTGCCCGCAGAGGCAAAAGAGCACAGGCATACGACAGAGGAAGACTGGGAAATAAAGTGGTATGGACAGACAGCCAGGTGTTCAGATCACAAAGAGGAATGTTTGAGTGACCGCATACTGGTGGAGAGTGTGCCTTCTGGCAGGCACGATGGGGGCAAATGTAATGGTCTGGTGATAATGAAATGACAAAATGATAGTCGAGGGAAGCTTGGAAAAAGAAGGCTATCACTCTAGTTTGCAATGCCATACCACTGCCTGTGGACAGCACTTGAGTGGAAGCAATGACCTCCAACAAGTAGACAGTAACCGAAAGCACGCCTCCAAACTGTGCAAGGACCAAGCTGCCAGCAGGTACTCAGTCTGTGGAATGGACATTTTCTAGGTGACACCAAACTTTTGAAGAGTACATAAATATGATATATAGAAAATGGACAGAAAAGACAAGGATACAAATAAGAGTCATTCCATGTTAAATCAACAGATGCCCTCCACCTGACGATCTTGGATTTGACTTGATTGGAAATCCAAAATTGTCAGGCGGGATTTAAAGGCACACTATGCAGTTTTTTTTAGCTTAATGTGCAAGTTTTTTAGCTTAATTTACCTTAATTTAACAGCTTTAGAGTCATTGGAATGGTTATATGACTTTTTTCGGGTTGAATGGTGGCCGTCTCACTTCCCCCTAGCGCCTGTGAGCGGAAAAACCACCCTTGCAACTGTGGGCCGGCGGGCCGACGGCCTCAGTGTCAGGAAGTATAACGAGTGTAACAAATTGATTTACTGCATTCAAATACACATACATGCCAGGCACCAGCTAGAAAAAGGTAGTGATGGAGTTTCTCAGACATTCGTCATGACAGAGCC
>NC_055965.1:24298558-24331058 GCF_018492685.1 Alosa sapidissima | reverse complement strand
TGATTGGTTGAAATTACTATTCATCAGGACTGATTGAGTTTTACGGGCTTATGTAACCTGGGGACTGGATCTGTCCCTTAAAAACATTGACAGACACACACACACACACACACCACATACACCCAAACTCACTTTCTGATTAACTGACAACTGTGGGGTAGTGGATCAGATGGATCCATGTGTGTCAGTTTTGTGTGTTTGACTTGCTACACGATCTATGCCAGGTCTCTGGGCTATGGTGATTTCAATGGTTAGATTGATTTGTTTAGATCCAGTGAAAATGCTGCCTTGACAACGCTACGTCATGGCTTCGGTGTTCCAAAAAGCCTCTGTCAGAAGTCTGTCACTTTTACAGTCTGTGATAAAACAAGTTTTTCAAAAGACCACCCAGCTCCGTTCAAGCAACAGCATCGCCCAGTGAACTGACGGATGGTGTTGTTTCAGGTTGGTGATTTCACGTTAAGAGCTTTCTGTCAGTTAGGCTGGCTAACGTTAGGCTACTTGGCTAGCTCCCTAAATGCTTAACGTTAACGTTAAATGTCCTCGTTCGTCGGCGGAAAAGGCAAATTCAATACTCTCATAGGCTAGCTAAGCCTACTGCAGAATAAGAAATTCCAGCTCCCAAAACAAAGTGATCCTCGTCTTGTAATAAATTAGGCTACACTGTTTTGAAATGTCAGAAAAAACCATTAACAGTTATCTGCCCATGTCAACTTTTCAGTGTCATATGTTGCATAAGCCTACCTTAAAACCTTGTTGATATCCTATCCACCACCACAGATTTTATAATCCAAGAGTCCACATAAATATAAAAGTCATGTTATGTTGTTTTGGCTGCCTAACTAATTATTAACTAAAAAAAAAAAACATTACAATGATATATTGAGAGGAAAGGGCCCTTTCCATAAGTGTGTTAATCAAGCACCATGCAGTCCCCATTCATAATCTAGGTGCTTGATTTTATGCACCTGTGTAAAGGGGCCTGATGAAACCTATGAATAATCTTGCTAAATTACAAAATTAATATAATTTAGAAAGCCTACTGTATGTCAAGATGATAATGCATTCCTTCTAAAATACCTTTGTATCATGATGACTGGCCATACTGTAATTATATCATAATATTATGTATATTATAGTATAAGATATTCTATATATTTGTCACACAGATGAGATCAGGGAAGAGGAAGAAGGAGAATAGCAATAATAAACAATAATGTCATATCAAACAATAGCCTAATGAAAATAAACAAATACTATAATATACAAACCATAAGAAACGCTTAATTAACTAATGCTAAACAGATATGAACAGATATTGCCTCTTGAAAGACCCAAAACTATAATTTTGTGTCACAGTGTAGTGTCAGTCAGATACCTTGAATCTGTTGAATGTTAGTTTCACATTTTTTAAGTCTCAATGTGTCCATTAGTTTACACAAAATTCACTAAAAGTCATTATTTAGCCAAATAACTTTCAGTGTCCCGCCGGCGGGACGGTTACCCCCCCTCCCCCACCTCCCCCCAACATTCTAAATCAATTGTATGCACCATATTGCTATGTAGCATAGTAATGTTATACACCATTTCAAAGCTTTGACTCTTGGGAATCCAAAAATGACAACTTTTTTTCATGTACAATCTGTATAGTGCTTTACATTCTCAGATTAATTTTATTATGTCTCAATTAAATTTGATCCAAAATGCCCCCCTCCCCCTCCTCCGCTTTTGGTGATACCCTGACTTCTGGCTGCAGTGTAGCTGCAGCACAATAAGTAGATGCCTCATATTGGGTACTGAAATATTCACAAGAATCCATAGAAATTGAATCTTCATGTTGTATTATCCAATATTAGTTGTACAGATGTATAGTCTATCTTATTATTGAACCAACAACGTAAATGCAAAAATAGAGACTTTTTTGTAATTATTCCATATTTTGTGTAGTCAGTCTATATCAGAACACCTGACATACAATCTAAATAGTCCACAAGAAACCTCAAAGTGTTACCTTTCATTTGAGACCAGGATTATGCTTCTACACAAAGGGGTTCATGTGCATTTGATTGTCAGTATGCATTTTGGATAACAAAAAGTCCTATGGGGAGTATCCATAGGCATTTTACAAAACACATGGGCATACCTTGGCAACTAATCTAATAAAATAGTCTAAAGCACTCATATTTTCATTCTATATTGATCAACTTTTGCACACAGCTGGTTGCTAGGGCTTAGTTGTGTTTCTAAGGGATATCAAGTGACCTAGAGGGCTGAAATGTGGTCAGTTCAGAGATGCTTGTAATCCGGCAGAAAGAAAAAACTATATTCTAGCGTCTGTAGCTCTTTGTCAGTACATCACACAGTTATCTTGACTGCTTCCTATGAAAGCTACAGGTTCTCAGCTTTCTATAGAGGTCCAGCACTTGATGGTTGACCCCAAAAGAGGTGGGAACAATGCCCTTGTAAATAGGCACAGTGCAATTTCAGGCAAAAAAAACTTGACATTTTTACTGAGAACTATGTAGTTAGGGGGTTATTTAAAAAAAATTAAATGGGCTAACAGTGAAAACTGATTGGTTGATTAGCGAAACAGGCCAATCAGGATGCTCTCTGTCTTTGATGCGCTCAGACACACACGCACCACCTCTCTCTCTCTCTCCCCTCGTGTGCGCGCTACACTCAGATGCACACGCGGTCTCGCATGCGCGCTCTTGATCGCTCACTCTAGATTCCGGGAGATTTTATCTAATTTGCGGGCGTCAGGGAGCCGCTATCAATATGCGGGAGACTCCCGGAACTTCCGGGAGACTTGGGATGTCTGCAATCTCTCTCTATGTCCATCTATCTATTCATCCATCCATCCAACTATACATATATCCACCCAACCAACCATATCTGTGTAAACATGGAGGGGTCCATCTATCTATCTATCTATCTATCTATTATATTGGATACTAGTGCAGTGCCTGTTCAAACATGCTATTCATGTAGCCCAATTACATGCCTGCAGGTAGGCCTGCTTTGAAAATAGAATAGGGAAAAACATAATTCCAGGTAAGCATTCAATAATGAATAGGCCTACAGATAAATATAATAAATGTGAAGTGAGCAGAATTTAAGCATGGCTACATGTGACATTTTTTACAAATCAAAATTACATAATCCTAACAGCTGTTTTGAGTCAAGACTATATGCTTAGCCTATTGAATAACTTGATGATAGTGAAAACAAACAATTTTGTGGAATGATGCATCATATGAAATTTGCTACGGTGTGACATCACACTCTGTCAGCCACTCGTTGCTTGTCGCTGTTTATGCTTTGCATGTGTGGCATTCTGAGACGTTCTTTAATTCGGGACCATCATCGCTCGTTTTAATTTAGGACCTTGCAGTTGGAACTGTCGTTTGCTTATTCAAAGTCTAAAGACGGTCCAAAGTAGCCTGGGCTATTCTTATGTGACATCACACTCTGTCTGCCACTTGTTGCTTGTCGCTGGTTATGCTTTGCATGTGTGGCATTCTGAGACGTTCTTTAATTCGGGACCATTATTGCTCGTTTCAATTTAAGACCTTGCAGTTGGAAATGTCATTTGCTTATTCAAATTTTGGTAACACTTTATTTTAAGGTTCACATGTTAGCCACCAATACATACCTAATTAATACCTGTATTAGTGACTTGTAAGGCATGTGTTAGGCAACATTAACCATTTGTTAGGTGTGTATTCACAAATTTCTTGTTCATGATTAATTAGGCCTTTATTATTGATATAATCTTAATAATGACCTTGTAAGCCTTGATCTCTACATACTAATTAGTAGTAAGTACCAAAATAGAATATGCATAACCTATTTGTATACTGTCTGAATAAATCCCAAATAGTAGGAGAACAGTTGTAGAATAAGCAACTGTATGGCTCAACCTCATTGCTGCATTTCACTGCCCAGGTTGCTGTGTGAAATAGCACTTAATAACTGGGAGATTGGCTCCCATTCTAAAGTGGAAACTGGTTCCTTGGTAGCAAGCACTTGGTAGCATTTACAGACCATTTTAGTCATGGGTAGCTATGTATAGACCCTTTCAAGAGAGTTCCATTATCAGCATCATAGTTGGCCCCACAAGGCTTCCGTTTTAACATTCCATATGTTATCTTAATGCAGAGGAAGTAGATTGGGAACCAAATTAGGCATATTCGATCTACGTAATAATCAGGTAATAAAGTTTGCAGCGGCCATTTTGTTGATATAGAAAATGCATAGGTGTGTATATTTAATGCAGCTGTCAATTGACAAGCGCGACAGCAACGGTATGATCGCTGTAGGCTATTTATTTATTTGTACAAAATTTAACGTGATGGTAGGCCTATGTGCAATAGGCTGCAGGCCGCTCTAACAACAGCAAAGAGCCCTAGAGTCACCCACTGTCAGAAACATACCTGTCAACTTTTTTCCAGCTGTCTTCCTAGTTTTAATATTTTCCCGTAAAATATCCCATATTGTATTACTTTCATAACATTAGCCCCATTGGACTTGGCCTTCTCTGTACTGTTGTCCTGTACCCCCTGCCCTTCCAGCGAAAATATTTAAAGCATCGTTTTGCTTGCCTGAAGGCGACCTTAGAGTGATCAGAACAGTGTGGGAGAGGGCACGATTTGACGCCAATCTCCTTAGACCTAGCTTCACACTTTGTTTAATTAGTGCAGCAGTTTTGTAGTAGGCATACGAATTCTTGCTATCAGCAGAGGGATAGCTACAGAAAGATGTCCCTGTATTTTGGGTGAGTAACCCGGAAAATCTCCCTTATTTTCGTTGCTCAATGTTGACATGGTCAGAAAACGAGAAGAGAATGAGACTGAGTAGTCAGCGCAGGAAAGACTTGTGGCTACATAGGATAAATAGCCTAGGCTATACTTACAGCCAACTGCTCACATCCATCGTCATTATTATATTTGTATTATTAATACTATATTATAATCCTCTGTGAGCTTAAGTTAAATAAGTTTTAGACAGTACAGACAGCCTATGCAATGCATGCGGAGACATCAGCAGTAGCCTGATGTAGTCTGATGTAGTCGCCTACCGTAGATTACCTTTGGACATATTGCGTTTGCATAGATAGCATTGCTAGGTAGGCAATGTTAGCCAACGTTTACAGTAGCCTATTAGGCTAATATATTTATTAAGGATGCGCCCTTCTCAGCTTGTCTTAGTGGCACGACAAGTGGCAAATAGTAGGAACAAACTCAGCGGAGAAAGATATTAGTAGATACTTCTGATTTGTATAGTGTTTTGTTCACTTGGATTTTGGAAATGTTACAGAGAAATATGTTAGACCTTTCTGCCTCCAGACCATATAGTTGCATATCCTGTAGAAGTTATCAGACAAAAATGATCACTGGCTAACCCACTTTAAACTACTTTAGCAAAGTCCTTGGCTGCAGGTTGTGAGCAACAGGCAAACGCAAGATACAATTGCAGTCCAATGAGATGCAACTTTATTCTCTGCGATTATGGCAATGTTAGACGATGTCGTTGGTGGAACAAATATAAGTTCGCCGACCTTGACTCAGGCGACTTAAACGCAAGTTTAAATGAACCGTCACGTTGCATCTGAGCTGTAAAATGCAGACGTTCAGAACATAGTAACATTGTAGCATTTGACGGAGGTGGCTTTTAGCTAGATGGATGACAGCAGGCTACGTAAAATAGCGATGTTTCAAAGCTAAAGTTCATCAGAATCTTTTGATACGCCCGCTTGACAACGAGAGAGATAAAACTAACGACTGGCCTTTGGCCGTAGCAACCATCCATTTAGAACTAGTAGCGGCAGTTTGTCCTGCAAGTTGAGAAATTAGTTGATTTGTGTCGGAAGAAATTAGTTCTACAAACAAGACAGTTTTAGCGATTAAAACGTTTAAATTGTAACAGGAAATGAACATAACGCAAGTGGCAACAGTGGAATAAGCGGGATAATGGACTCCACGGTGGTCTGTTCACAGAAGTTAATGCACTTACGAGGCACCTCCGCTTCGCGTCGGGGCCGTTTTACAACCTCGACCGTGCATTAACTTCTGTGAACAGACCACCGTGTCGTCCATTATCCCTTACTTACATCATACACAGGCCTAATGTGAAAATCTATAATGCTAAAAGCGAGCAATTTATAACGGCTATAATGGCAAAATCAAACAGGAATTTTCTTTTTCTTTTAATTTCTTTTACATTCAGCAAACCAGATTTTGATGTCATAAAATATAATTCTGTGCTCTTTTAAAGTTTTTAAGTTAATTTATTTATTTTCTCAGAGTGAAGGAGAAAGGTTATGAAAACTCCAGGTCACAGAAAACTCTGTGAATTATGCATTTTCTATTTCAAAGGAAAGAGCAGAACAGAAGGCATGATGCTATTTTTGTCCTTTAGCCTTCATAGGCTATTAGATCAAACTCACGAGCAAGCCAGGGTGTGCATGAAACCATTACCCCCACCGCCCACACACACACGTGCACACACATGCACACAAACACACACACATACATATACACACACACACACACTCATTCACATTCCACATGCATACATACACACGCACACACTGCTTCCTGTTTGCTACCTCAATTGAAATGCAAGTGAAATTCAAGAATTTAATTGGAATTTAAGAGCCAGTTTCAATTCAATTCTGGAATTTTGCACAAGCCTGACACACACAGACAAACATGCACTGCATTAGGAGAGGACATAATTGCAGTAGCGGCTCCTGGGTTGACAAATAGGCGGGGCAGGGTCTGTTGATCAAGTTTAGAAAAAAAAATTGGCATAGTTCCAGGTCACCGGCAGCTGGACGCACAAGGGCGGTCCACGGAGATTTTGTTCATTTTTACGACTCTTTCTTTCTATGGCTAGGCTATGAGCGAAATCTGGGGAATGGAATTCCATAATGTTACCACTTGCGGTCAAAATACCGTTTTGTTCATGCATTATTAACCTATGTTAGCCTACTTAATGTTATTTTATTCATAAGAAGTGAAGTTTAAAATGTTGAGATTCCAGACAAATAAAAGCTACAATGTAGGAACCGGTAATCAGCTCATTAGCTCAGATCAGTGGAGAACTACTTTGGGGGAAAAACTCAAGAGGGAAACAAATAACCGAGAATTCGTTGCGAAATCAAAATTCCACTAGACTACAATTCCAGGTGTAGGCTTCACGCCGCCTTACACCACTCAGCTATCATAGTCAAGTTTAAGTTGTTTATTGTCATGTAGGCCTAGCCTACTCGTAAAAGAAATTATAAGTAACAAAATGATTGTGTTCAAGAGCCAGCTCAACTTTAAAGAGTAAATTAAAAGTAGGCTATTCATTAAAAAGGTAAATATTCTGTGTGTATGAATGAGTGCTTGCGTGTCCACCGTGGTTTATAGAAATTAATATTAAGTGACACATACACGTAAAAGGGCAGTTTTTTTCTAGAGCTCCTTGGGGAATGATTTGGAAAATTTGAGGAAGCTTGAACTATCAAATAGGATGGCGGCAGACATTATGGCCAGTGAATGAAAATCTGTCGGTGGCGGTAACTATGATTGTCACACACTTCATAGGCAATTTGCGCAAAGTTACAAGCGGTCCTGCGCTTATCCTGGACACTGGTATGTTTTGCACAAAGGCACGGGACATCACGTAGGCCTATCATTCTCATGTTGGCCACAAACTTGTCTGTAACCCTGTGTGCCTCCACTGCATCGATTGCTCTTTTCTGCAGCTGTGCATAGAGCACATCTACACGGGGCATGATCTTAGAACAGGTCTAAGGAATAACAACTCGGGATCTAAGAGCATTCGAGAAAACCCTTTAGCCTCTCTAACTGAGATTGTATTAAAATCTCCAGATGTTTCAATTATTTCGAAACACTCCAAAATAAGCTTTTAAATCTTTTCGGAGATCTTGTGAAAAAAGCGGAGAAACTATAAAAAATCCGAGAAGAAGACACGCACTGAGGATGCTGCTGAAGCAGCCTTTTCCATCACCAGGTTCAATTGATGTGCATAGCAATTAAGGTAGGCTACACGTCTCGCACTTTCTTACGCACTCCACTAGATGCTCCTCTCATGACACTAGCCCCATCAAATGTCTGTGCAATCAGCCTTACTTGATCTGTGTCACTCTCAGGTGAACAAACTCGTACACGATTTCGCACTTACAGTGTAGCCCTCATCGAGTTGTGCTGCAATATTAGCTTTCCCCAGCATGGCTAATTTGCACAACTCAGATGCTAGCCTCATGTTTTTTGCCTTCTCTGAAAAATGTTTCATGTCACACACACCTACACTAGCCTACTCCAAACATCCCCTTGTCCCCCAGAAGATCGGAAAAGCAGGCATGGAAAACAGAACATTTTATTGCGTTCAGGACAACCAGAGCTTCTTATCAGACATATGGCCTACCACGAACGTGAAAATGTCTGAATAAATGACCGACTCTTGTCCTTTGTTTGTTGGTATACGATGTTAATGTCAGGCTGATCAGGTCCTAGGTCTTTGATAGCTAAGTTAACTACAAACTCAAGTCTTTCAAATAAGTTCTTTAAGAGAAACTCCACACTATTGCACACACGCTGTTCACTCGCCATTTTTCAACTGTCTGCCTGACCTCACAAACTTTGTGCGGACTAATACAGTAGGCATAGGCTACTACTTACAGTAGGCAGTAAGTTCTGACGTTGTATAGGGTGGGCAGTGGCATGATCTGCCCACCCGACCTTCTACTAACCGCGTTCTAGCTGCAGTTCCATTATCGGTCGACAGATTTACAAAGACAAACAGCAGGCGCTGTTCAATTTCTTCAGGGCAGTGACGTCACTGCCCTACCAGAAATGAAATGTAACGTTACAGTAGGCCTACAACAACTACGGATATGATCAACGAGATCTTTGCGATCTTTGCAAAATTTCTTTGCAAATCATACAAAAATGTAACATGATTGATTACTTTGCCACTGATTACAATAATAAACAAACAACATTTTATTTAAAAAAAAATATTTTGTGGATCTACTTTTCTAGTGGATGAATCTTTAGTAGGGCTCTGCCCCTGCTGCCCAAGTGAACGAGCCACGTCTTCATAATTGACTGATCTCTTCTCTCCACGTGCCTGATGTATGTTAGTGAGTTTTTTTTCAGCCACAAGCAGTGTGTGTGTTTGTGTTTGTGTTTGTTTGTGTGTGTGTGTATGTGTGTGTGTGTTTGTGTGTGGTGTCGTAGTTAGTCATTTGTAATTTGTATGCCTGTATGTATTTTGAATGTGTGTTTGTATGTATGTTCCTTTTATGTATTACGTTTGTGCTTTCTTGTTTTATTTATCTGGACAGTGAAGTAAAATAAAGTTTGTATATACTTGTACAGTTTTTATGGACCTGTGCATTAATCACAGCTACCCTGAGCTGGAAGAGATTTAAAATATTCAGACAAAACTTGTCTGGATATAAAACCTGTGGGCTTTTTCTGTTTTGGCAAGAGCAATGGGTCATAGAAGAAGAAATGTTTAATTAACCTTTCATATCATATTTTTTTATGTAGGTATAATTGGACAGGCTGTCTACATGATTGTGTCAAATTTAAGAGTTATTAAAAAAATATTTAGCTCACATTAATTAAAGGCGCTCTAACCGATGCTGGGTAACGTCACTTCTGTTGACTTTCAAACAAAACAGAGAGCTAGATCGCTACTTCCTCCCCCTCCCTCCTGGGGGGTATTCCATCAACCTCGCTAATGAAGGCGGCGCTTAACAGAAATAGCCTGGCTTGAACTAGCGTAGACTTTCACTTGGGGCTGAAGCCGTTCCATTAACTCAAGTTAGCGGCATCTTGGCCTCGTTTATTCAAGCGAGGTTTAGTTCAGCTTCATCTCTGCTCGTGCACGAGGTAGAAAAGTAGACCAAAACAGTAGATTGACGAAAAGACGATATATGTCGTAAAATTAAGACAATACTAGATGATTTCTGTTCGATAGGCAAGCGCCATCTACAGGATTTTCATCGAAAGTCATCAAATTTAACATCGAGAGAAAAAAATTGATTGCCTACAGAAATTGGAGAATAATCAAAGCATACATTTAAAACAACAATGCTAATGGTTTGAAATCAATTGCGAGTTTGATTGGCTTCACTCTTGAACACATAGACTATAGCCTACAGTCTATGCTTGAACAAAACGAGTGAATGAATAAATAGTATAAACTCAAAAACAACTTTGCCATATATTCAAAACTATCTATAGCCTACGTTCTTATATTAAAAGAGTTCACTCCAAATTATTGTCTAGGTGTAGGTGGTCATAAAATAAATTAGTATCAACGTAATAGCCTATTGTCTCCCATAAGTCCCAAAGTGTTTGAAATAAAATAATCTGAAATGCAATGGCTTTCAATTCAATTTATGCCTAGTTTTTGATCTGTGTGGCACACAGTTGATTTGACATTCATGAACAATCGTCGACACATGAAGCAGTTTTAATTATTCGCTGCCTAGGCTACAGAATAATTATCCTTTGGCTTGCATCAGATATGTCACTGAACAGCCTACCAAATGTGCATGACCCTTTATCAGCAGTAGACATATGTCTTTCATCAAAGATTATAACTAAAAATGCCATCATCAAGGTGATAAACAATGTAGCCTTAATACTTCGTATGGGAAGCGAACCTGCGAACACGCAAGAATGTAATTCCTTTCCTATACCGTCTCGCTGCACGTTACACCACCACCGAACGTAAGTGACACAGAGTAGCACGATTCCTAGAACCACACGCATGTGAAGTTAAAACATGTTTAATCGTATAATCTTCATATATTCTTTGGAGGTAGTGAATGTGTAAATCCATGCTTGGTGCACTGTCGGAAAAAAAACATTTCTATAGGCCTACTTCTAGTTTTGAAGTTGTAGGCTACAGGTGACGAGAGGACAGGTTGACGGAACCATCTTTTTGGACTCGTTTTCCGACTGATTGTTTTTTTTTGCAACACAGCTTAATTTAGCTTGAAAGTTAACCTGCTACGGAGCAGGTTAGTTCTGTGGCATAAATTCCCATGGTTACCAAGCTGGGATTCACGTTAACCTCATTAATGGAACGGACTTCTCACTAAAATTAGCGAGACTTATCGAAATAAGCCAGGTTTGGCCTTTAGCGAGGTTGATGGAATACCCCCCAGGTTCTTCAGCAGCACCTCACTCTGCATCAGCCACTTCCCCAGCCACGCCCACTCATCAGACTCACACTCCTGTCACTCATTCTCTCTCCCCTGCCTACTGAAGCCTTACACCTGCAGCTGATCAATCAGCTGATCAGCTGCACTATATCAGGCCTCCCTCCACACACTTTGTCTGGCCTCGTCAATGCTATATGAAGGACCCAGCCAAAGACTCGCGTCCTTGCCTGCTCTTTCCCAGATAGCAATTTCCTTTGGGCCGGATCCGCATAAAAGCCATTAGATCCGCCTGTAGCGGACATACGGTATCTGACTGTGGGCCAGGTCTGCTCCTGATACAGGTTTCAGCTCTGCTAGCAATGCTGTTTTATCACCGGTTTACAGATTTGTCCCAGGTCCAATTTCCGCAACTCAACTGGAAGTCAGGAGATGCGTTTAAAATACAAAACACCGATTTGGCCCAAACCTGTGATACGGATATGAGCCGAAGGACCATTTTTTCACAGCAGACCCAGGTGGTAATGATATTAATTAAGGTGCTGATTCTGCTAAATTGACCTTTCCCTACTTCATTGTCAACTGGCTGCTAAAGAAAAAAAAAGGTATTTTGGAATGGCACAAATTTAGAAACCATGGGGGTGCACTATGTTCCCATGGCCACTTCATTTCTACAGTAAGGCTGGAAAAGAAGATATAGTTGGCTCAATATTGATCATATGCTCGTTTCATTATTTGTATTATTACCTAGCAGTGGTAAAAGTAGTCAATTGTTGTTTGTGTCAGATCAAACAGTGCTATGAGACAACCCCATATTCTTGCCACGCATGCAGAAGTCCAAGCAGTAACTTTAATCAAGGATCTTTGGTTTGCTCACTGTCAATCTTTTGACATGATTTGCCAGCCTGGACTAGGACAGCCCAACTTTTCAAGGTAGGCTCTGCTTTTCTGCTTTTTATCTATGTTGGTTTATTCAGAGACAACAATAAGCAAACGAGCGATTGATAACTTTACTGTAAGGTTATACTATTATTTTCCAGCAATATAGGCTAGGCTACTAGCTTAGCTTGAGCAAAACAGCCATCACAATAACTAGCCTGTTTTGGTAACAGCTAACGCCAACAGGATCACTGATGATAAAAAAACGAGTGTAATTGTGACTTAACCTATTTTCAAAAAGGAATAAATGGCTCATGTTTATTTTTTGTTGTTTCATATTGACCATGGAGATGACTGAGGAAGACAGCCTGAATATCGATGGGAACAGTGGAATTGACACGACTTAAACTTTGTCTGGGATTGCACTTCTACAGCCAGGTTGTTGAATAAAAAAAATAATAAGACACTTATGTGTAAAGTTTTTTTTTACCCCCCTTGTGTTTGTAGCCTAGCTTATGTTTCAGTTGAGCTGTTGGGAAAACTTTACGAACTTTAGCCTGGGTGAACCTATAACGAACCTGTTAGCAAATGTGTAGCAAACAGATTTTTCAGGATAATTAGCCCTAATTACCAATCACATTTCACATGTCAAATAAAACCGGCTGATGTCTGATAAACGGGTCCGTACCACACACAATAAGCGGACCCGTATTGCATATGATAAACAGATCTGGAACACGTCAGTAACACAGACTTCCATACGGAACTGGGCCAGTCTTAGCCCTTATTGGTACAAGATCCGTCAAACGGATCCAGACCAATTTTGGACCGATGTGCGTTTGGACGCCGGATCAGGTCCATTATGCAGATCCGTGCCGGACGTTGTGGTAGGTGTGGCCCAGTTCCGTCCCAGTGTATGTTTGCTATCTGGGTTAGTATTCGTTGGATTCAGTTAAGTTATGGACTTATGAACTTTGTTGGACGTTGCCCTCAATCTTTAGTTGCCTTAGTCTGATCTCCTGTGTGTTTGCTTTGTTTTGAATTCTGGACCTGCAAGTACTTTTCTGTTGACCATTCAATAAATCTCCATCACCGTGTTCAGTATCTCCTAGTCCTCCTGTGTACCGTGACAGTTATGTTTTATGGGCTAGGTTTGCCCAGGCAGGTTGTTTTTGTTGCCATTTTTGGAGCCTGAGCTGTCCACAGAGATCGCGTTTTTTTTTACAGTGTATTCAGGACACAGACAGCTAGCGGTTGGTTAGGTGATGTTTGCAGTAAGTGACATAAAATATAAAAAACGCATCGCTTAGAGCACCTTTAAGAGGCATAAACTCTATAAATAGAGTATAAGAATATAGAACAAAATATAAGAAATAAAGTATACATTTCCAGGGCTTTTGGAAGACTTTCTGTTTCCCTATCTGCACAATCTGCTGCAGAGTCCGATAGTCATCAAGAGCGATGCAGATCTGGCAGTGGGGATTTGGGGATTAAATGTCTTCAGAAGTCAAGCGGCTGTGAATCGAGAATCAAACTGAGAAACACAAAGTCATGGACCGGGTGACGAATCCAAGAGAAATAGGACAGTAGACACCCTTGTGGCTTCATATCTCTTAAAGGCACGTGTACTGATGATTAACAGATCATTTATAAAGCATCTATAAACACAATGATTACATATGTTAGTTAAAAGATCAAGTCCGTGTGTGTTCTAGTTATTTCCATTCTCTCTAGGAAGAGAAAAACGTGGAAGAAAAATGAGATATAAAAACGGGAAGAGAAATAGAGAGAAAGAAAGGCACATTGAGAGAAGAAAAAAGATAAGCAGAAAAGGGGGAAATGTGTCTCCTCTTAAAAGTGTAGACAGAACAGCAGCTGAACGACCTGGCGCTGACTTATGGCACTGGAGCGACGGAAACAGAGAAGGAGAGAGAAAGGAGGCTGGGAGTACAAGATGTCTCTAATCCTGTTAAGTAACCTGAACAATGACACAGACTAGCGCACACACGCACACACACATGTGTCTGTAGACACCTCCACACACACACACACACACACACATTCTCTATTCTCTCACTCTCTCTCTCACACAAAAAAAGCACATGCACACACGTACACACACGCACACCTATGCCATTAGATTGAACATAGATTCTATGACAGTGTACGAGATGAAGAACCGCGCTCTCAAACATGCATGTAATCCAACAAGCAATATATCCTCTGGATGAGATCAATAGACATTTGAGGACACACACACACACACACAGAGAGAGAGAGAGACAGTGTCTCTGGTGATTTATACTGTGTGGTTTTGGAGAGGACGAAGGACAGGATTCCTACTCCCATCCAGAGACCTGGACGCAGAGATGAGATCACATTGTCCTGCTTAAATCACTGCAATCGATAACACAGTCACTGCAATCGATAACACAGATATCTAGAGGTCAACCTGCTCTTGTTCTTATTCTCCCTCTTCCTCATTTATATATATTATTATGACCGCCGCGCAGCGAAGCGGCGGTCATATAGGTTTAGTCAGATTTTTTTTTTTTTCTTCTTTTTTTTTTCTTTCTTTTTCGCATGCCCAAATTTCCGTCAATGAGTCCCGGGACACTGAAAGACCGGGGTACACAAAACTTGGTGGGCATGTAACCCCACATGGATAGCATGGAACCATCGTTTTTCGTTTTGATCTGTAACCCCCCCGCTTGACTGGACCCCCCGAAAGGAGGGTAGGGCAGACACAGTTTTCTGTGAATATCTCGAAAACCGTGGGGTTTAGGAGGACCATTTTTTTTTTGTATGTTGATCTCAAGGGGCCATGTCAAGCCATTCCATAACCACTCATTTCATGTATAGCGCCACCTAGTTAAACACAAAAAAGTAAAAATGAGGTGTTGTAATTGAAGGTATCTGTGACCTAACATAGTCAAAACTGCACGAAATTGGAAGTGTATGATCATTATGACACCCTCTGTATGCACGCCAAGTTTTGTGGAATTCCGTTCATGGGGGGCCACACAATAAATTAATTTATGTTACTATACACCAACTGGCCTGTAGGTGGCCGGAGACAGTTTTCTGTGAATATCTCGAGAACCGTAGGGCCTAGGAGGTCCATCTTTTTTATGTATGTTGGTCTTAAGGGGGCATGTCAACCCATCCCATTACCACTTATTTCATGTATAGCGCCACCTAGTTAAAAATTAAAAAGCAAAAAAATTGGTGTTTTCAGCACAATATCTCTGACTGACAAGGTCAAAACTGCACGAAATTAAAAGTGTAGGATAATTATGACACCCTCCAAATGCATGCCAAGTTTTGAGTACTTTCGTTCATGGGGGGCCTTACAATAAAATTATTTATGTGTACATTTAGTGACGTACACCAACAAGGATTCCCGGGACACTGAAAGACCGGGGTACACGAAACTTGGTGGGCATGTACCCCCACATGGATAGCATGGAACTATCATTTTTCGTTTTGATCTGTAGCCCCCCCGCTGGACTGGACCCCCCGAAAGGAGGGTAGGGCAGACACAGTTCTCTGTGAATATCTTGAGAACTGTAGGGCCTAGGATGACCATTTTTTTCCGTATGTTTGCCTCCAGGGGTCATGTTAACCCATTTCATGTGCACACATGTGCACAAACAGATACACACACACACACACATACATTCACAGTAATCATACGTATGACACATACTCACACAGTAGACATATGTACGCTTGCATGCACAGGCACATACGCAGGCACAAACACAAGCACGCACGCGCACACACACACACACACACACACACACACACACACACACTCACACACACACACACACACACACACATAACATAAACATAACACAAACAATCAAGAATTTCTCAGAATTATAAACAGGCAAGATGGAGGTGGGGTTGTATAAAATGAATTTTACATGTGAAATCTATGAACTAATCATGTTTTGGTACTTGTTGTCTAGCAGATACCAGTGAGAATTGAGTGTGGATAATGCAATTTAGTGAGACAGTTAGAATCATATAGGCCTTTCAGCGTGATTTCTTTTTGTGGAAAAAATGTGCTGGACTGGGCGGCGGTCATATTTTGTACCGCTCTGCGGTACATCTAGTTTATTATATATTACATCCATATATTATACATTATATATTATTTAGATATTTTAGCTTATGAGAATATATTATTATATATTCATATGGCAAGAGTTTGAGCTGCACATTGAAGGTTTTAGAAACAAGTGAGTTTTAAATGTTTAGATGTTATATTTTGATTAAGATGTCTCTGTCATGATGTGGGAATATTTTTTGATGTGTTTGTTTGTGTGTCAGAGCATGCATTTTTGCATTTTTTTTAGTTGGACAGTGTTTTATGTGTTTTGCGTGTGTGTGTGTGTGTGTGTGTGTGTCAGTGAGAGAGACATGGGTTGATTCCTGCTGTGTGTTGGACGAACATCCAGTGGAGCAATCATAGCCAATCCAGTGTACTGTGGTAACTTGTGGTATGCACATAATGCACACAAACACAACACACACACACACACTCACATTACACATTGGTATTTTTCAGCAACGTTAGCCTGGAACAGCTATTAACCAGATAGAGGGGAGTGGGGGGATATTATGTGAACCCCAGGGAGAATATGTGTGTACTTGTAATACAGTATGTGTGTGTGTGTGTGTGTGTGTGTTTGCATGTGTGTGTTTGAGAGGAAATGGAATTTGGAATGCAACAGGCTTTCAGTGGCCTGAGAGGCTAAGGAACCAGGCATCAGCTGACCACACTAAGTAAAATACAAAAGAGATACTAAAGACTGATTCATCGCTGCAAAGATAAGAAGATATGTCCATGCACACATGCAGGGCAAGCATCCATAAGCAAGAGATAAGCCTACTACTGTCAGAAAAGGCATGCTTTTTTATTACTGTAAGCACAGATGCATTGGATTAACCTGACACACACAGAAGAATGCATGCATGGACACACACACACACACACCTGGTGTTTTTCACATATTAGAACATTACAGAGAATTAGCATTAACTGTGTCTTTGACACTTTACCATGTGCAATACTGCATATGCACCTGTTATTGCCTTGAGATTCTGTTGTCAAACTCTGGTACGGTGTATGCATGATTGTTATATAATTGATTGTATATGATTATGCATGACTGTCTCTCTCTGTTATTTAAATATATGTGTGTTTGTGTCTGTGTGCGATTTATATGTGTGTGTGTGTGTGTGTGTGTGTGTGCATATTAGGTTTATTTGGTTGAATCTCAGTCCCTCCAGGATTTCGCGATGTTGCGATCGCAACAATTAACACAAATTCAGCAAATCCTTGTGAATTCTGGGCGACCTCGCAATTTTGTCCAAACACTGCAACTTTTTCGCTAATTTGGCCAATCATCATGGTTTCCCCGTGAAATTTCACCTACCACAACAGTCCCTCGTTCAGAATATGAGTCAGATGTCACACTTACTTCTGCAGACACCAGAGACTTGTTCACTCCTCTGCAGTTTTGATGACAATAAATAGAAGGCTAACGTTAATGATCTGCTTTACTTGCATCTATCAACCTGGTGTTGCTAACCTGCCTAGGCTATGAAAGTAAGTTAATTAAGGCCTACTTGGTGCACTGACATTTGAGTAGGCTATAATATGCAACCCATTGGCAAACGTTTACACCTGGAGGTGTCCTTTTAGCTCGTGTAATGTTTGCTAGCTTGTGGGCTCAGTTTGTGTAGTGCTAGCAAAATCATAGAAATTAATAACATTGTAAGACATGTACCTCTTCTATGATCCAAGAATGATTTCATACGAGTTATTTTTTAACATTTATTTTAACTAATGACATAGAAAACATCCCGAATTCCATCCACATATCGTAATGCACTATGCAAAGTTATTTCCAGTCATAGCTGAACACAGTGAGATGCAAGTGTTCCAATCCACTTAGATATGTTATTAGGCTACGCTACTCTCACGTCCTTAAAGTGGCAGGCAGTCAATTAGACTTACACACCACCAATGTAATAACATTAAAGAAAAGTGTAGTCTAATAGTTATCCTTTTTAATAAGCATCAAGATCAGTGCAATTTTGGTCGTACTAACCTTAATTACCCTCAATTAAAAAATGATTAAAAAAAAATATCCTGGAGGGACTGGAATCTACATGTGCATGTGTTTTAGGGAGTTTGTGTTAGCGTGTCTTAATGTGTTTTTGTGCAAGTCAGTGTTTGTGCCCTCCGATTTAATTCAGAGTCGTGCAGGATTAAAAGGACACATCAATTTCTCCTGGGCAGGAAATTACACAGACTCATGAAAGCACTCACACACACATAGATTTTAAGTGGTGCATTTATGACTTATTATGTGTGTGTGTGCGTGTGTGTGTGTGTGTTTGTGTGTGAGAAATCACTGCCGTTTTGGTCCGTTGGCACAGCGGCAGAAAAGTCCCAAATGGCCCTGAATGAGGTCACTGATAAATGGACAGACAAGGAAATAGAGAGGAAAAAAAGAGACAGATGGAAGGAAGGCATTATAGGGGAGGAGCGTAGAGATCTAACGTGTGCAGAGAGAAGACTCTAGCCTGTGTCAGATTAAGCCTGGTATACTCTGGACTCTATATATATATATGGGTGCGTGTGTGTGTGTGTTTAGATGTTCATTAGTACTGTGTCCTGTTGTCCTCCTCTTGGTTTTCATAGATCTGTCTTGTGCCGGTGAAAGCTCTCTCCAATGTGTCAGCAGCAGGGCTTTCTGCTTCAACGAATTGATCGTCTGTTTGTCATTGAGTCGACTAGTGTCTGTCTAAAGTAAAATGCCCATTTCATTTTGTCAACACACCCTCCAAATAAGAGTGGCCTTTAAGTCTAGCGTCTCTCAGAACGCTTCACTACCGTCAGAGACAGAGACAGAGACAGACACGACAGAGACAGACAAATAAATAAGTAAATAAATAGGTTCACCAAGTTTCCATTCAGTTTAATACGTTCTGCTCCAGCAACAACAAGAAAACTCAATCGTGCGAGTTTTGGAAAGAGAACTGATTGTACTGATCGTCAAAAAAAAAAAAAGATTTTTTTAACAAGTGATGAATGACGCAGATTGAAAAATGGAGTGAATACAGAACAGTTAGAGGTGAAGAGGGGGAATGGAGGAATGAGGAGAAAAGAGTTGTGAGGGAGTGGATGAAAGAGAGAATGGATGAACACACATGTGCACACACACACACACACACACACACACACACATATATGCACACATATATGCACACACATACACACACACACACACACACATATATGCACATACACACACACACATATATGCACACACACACACATATACACACACACACACACACACACTGATGAAGCGTTGGGTGGTGAAGGATAAGGAGAATAGAGTTGCAGGAGAAAGAGTAAATGGATGAACACACACACACACACACACACACACACACACATATACACACACACATAGGTGAGACTGAGGCTCAGGTGCACACATGGGGAAACGTTTTTCATTATAACAGAGAGAAAGTCATGGAACAGGTGAACCCAATGAGAGAGGGGGGGGGGGGGGGGGATATGATATTTTGATTTTAGAATTATACTTTATTACAATGCACAACAGCACAGAACTTTAATCACTCAGTATAAGCAAGATTTATAAAACGGCAGAAGTACAACCTCACAAAGTTAGAGAGAGAGAGAGGAGAGAAAAAGAGAGAGAGAGGGATAGAGGGAAAGAACACATTAAAAAGACGGAAAGTCATGGCACAAAAAACAGGAACCATTCTCTCTTGCGCACAAAATCCAGGTATCATTTGTGAACTCTAGTAAAACTTTATTGATGGCTCTGCCTATAATATATCTAATGTGTCCATGGAAGACATGGCATTATATCACATTAGTGTGTGTGTGTGTGTGTGTGTGTGTGTGTGTGTGTGTGTGTTTGTAGGAGAAATGGTAGGAGAATTGTAGGAGAATCTGGTACTGAGGCCATTGCTTCCAAATTAAATTGCAGGAACTACAGGGAAATCGGGTGCTGGGCCCTCTACACAGATAAAGTGTGTGTGGATGTGTGTGTTTGTGGGGAGGGGATGAGAGAGATGAGAGAGAGAGAGAGAGATTTTTTTAGAATTTAGCAAAATACTTTATTGTACGTATTTAACAATTACTAGGCATTACAAATAAATAAGAGGGGGATAAAAGAAATAAAGTAGACTAAAAAATAAAAACTGGACAAAATAAGCATTAGCTCAACACGTATCCATAAATTAATGCATCGTTACTAACTGAGCATAAGACTTCCTTGTATCCCCATACATTTTCAAAACTATCAAAGTCTAATATTCTAGACTTCTTAAAAAGACAGAAAGACAATCTTGACCAGAAACACCTTCCATTCTCCATATTGCCATCTTTGCTTGCCCAATTACAAAGTTCAATAATTGACACTGTGACTTTTTCTTCTGCGAATACCAAACACCCAAAATAAAACACTGATTTGTAAACCCCACATTAAAACCTCTGAAAATCAACTCTAGGCAACAAAACAAAGAATTAAGTCGGACACATTCCATAAAACAATGAAAAACAGTTTCTCTTTCTGGACAAAATGGACACTTATCTTCAACAGTAGGATTTACAACACAAACAAAGGAGTTCCACTGCAAATCACCATACTTTTTTGATTAAGGTGGTTTATATAAAGCTCTCCATGCAGGTTTCACACCATCACTAAGCACAAGTTTCCTGCGCCATGGCGTGTCGGCCCATTCATTTAGCTTTGTCTTATTCAAGACTTTTACACAAACTTTATACAAAACTTTCCCATCTGTAAATTCTAAATTAAAAGCAGTTTAATCCAATAAATTACCAGCACACCCAGTATAATCAGGTGTGAGACTTAACAATGGGAAAGACTCACAACTGGAGCTTGATCCCTCACTGTGAAATGACTAAGAGAGCACTTTCTCCTTCTGTTAGAGCACACCTCACTTTATCTAAAAACTGTGTCACAATACGCAAAGACCTTATTTTTAAAGCTGTAGCCACATTTCCCACATTGCTAACACTTACAACACATACAAGATCTCTTAGAGTTCGTATTCCTCCATTGTTTAAAACATAGTCCAAGGAAGGGGCAATTCCCGCTGAAATGTCCAAGCGTGCGCCTCTAATCAGTGGTTCCTTCAAGAGCCAGTGAAGGGAGGTAGAATTTCCTTCACGATGCACATTAAACAAAGAAAACACTTTAAAAAGTCCACAGTAAAAACAAGGTAGTTTCTGGAGAGAAAGCTTCCTAGGGTCCATTAGAAATAGAGACAGATCCAAATCCAGCCCCCTAGCCTCCGAAGTAATGTACAGGCCAGGGGTCTCCACACCAAGTCTTTTGGTCCATACAGTAGCCTCTGTAGGAACTGGAGGCGAAAAGCAGCAACTCAGGTGAACTAGGCCTTGTCCCCCTTCCTCCTTAGGTAAAAACAAAACACTTTGAGGTACCCAGTGCAACTTGTCCCAGAAGAAGTCCACTATTAGTGCTTGTATGCTGGAAAGCAGGCTTGGCGGAGACACATAAGACGATGCCACAAAGAAGATGCCACCAAATTATTACAGATTAAAATACGCCCCCAATAGGACATCTGTGGAAGCAACCAGGACCATCTATTAAGGCGCCCTTTAATTTTCTCAAGGATACCATCCCGGTTTCTTAAATGTATTTGTTTATCTCCTAGAAACCAATATATTTAAAACCTCCGGTTACCACACTTAAGCCTAGAGGAAAAGAAAGTCTCTCCCCCTTGTCCCATTTTCCTATTAGGAGGGCTTCACTTTTGTTCCAGTTAACTTTTGCTGAAGAGATTTGGCCATTCTCATAATAACAGTATTAATGAGATTTTCAATATCTTTTTGATTTTTAACAATTATGGCCACATCATCAGCATATGCAGACAATAACACACAAGAATTGGAATGTGGTACACTAAAACCAGAAATAACTTTCCTAAGCTTGTGTAAAAGAGGTTCAATTGCCAGAGAGTACAGCATCCCTGAAAGAGCGCAGCCCTGTCTTATTCCCCTTTGGACCTTGAATGGAGAGCATAAACCACCATTTACTTTTAATATGCTTTCAGCGTCACAATACAAGACCTTGATCTTGGTGATTAGACCTGAGCTGACAGAGTTTTCCATAAGAATTCATGTTCGACACGATCAAATGCCTTTTCTTGGTCTAAGGAAATTAGACCAGCATCAAATCTCAATTGCCTTGAGAGTTCCAAAAGATCCCGGATTAAAGGTCTCATTCACTGAGAAACCGTTTAATACTTGTTACTTTCGAAATACTATAGCTCACTCCAAGTTGCATATGCATGCTGCACGTGAAAATGATCTTCTACCCCCATTGCCCGCATTAGCCAATGAAAGAAAATACACGGAAAAACAAGCGAATCAGAAAGAGCCCTTCCCAATGAGGCCGAAGGGAAACTGATTATTCATGGCCTCGCCCACCTTGGCTTGTGACCGCCTACAGGAAGACTGGAGGATTTTGCGGCTAGGGGATTGTCTCTCTGCTAACATGGCGGAAAAAAATCCTGCCTGTGTTATTTGTGGCAATAACACATCAATGTTGCATGTCTTGCCTTAGAAACATGAGTTGAGGAAGAAATGGTTTGGATTTATCGTTGGAACACCACCACCGAAGTAGTGCAACATTAATTCTGTGTTCCAGTCATTTCGACCACACTCACTGCCTACAGTTAGAAAGTGGTTTTGCATCGATGTTCTGAAAACCTGGTTCTGAACCGTCATGACGATCGACCACCAGCTCACAGGCTGTAAGTACAAACAAACCTTTCCACCTAACGTCTGTTACAAAATAGCATGTTCATATTCTTCACGTTAGCATGCATGAAAAGGGTACAAGCTAGGCTTAGGCTAGCCTATATTACAGGAAGCTACACCAGGCACGTAACTGAAGTGTTCTGTTCGCGACGTGTAAAATCAGAGAATGTCTAATAGGAAGGGCTCTGGTAAAATCCATTAGAGGAATGATCTATTTTCCTACAGGCCACTAACACACCAGGTGTAGCTACTTCCATTGATTAGGCCTATTGGAAGCTAATTGTTGCAGTACATAACGCGAACGGAATGCTTCAGTTACGTGCCTGGTGTAGCTACACTCATAAGAAATTGACCACACTACCCAGAGATTTAGCTTGTTGAACCTATAATCTTCTAACCTAAGCGTTAAACCACAAATAACTAGATGTACCGCAGAGCAGTACAAAATATGACCGCCGCCCAGTCCAGCACATGTTTTCCACAAAAATAAGTCACGCTGAATGGCATATATGATTCTAACTGTCTCACTGAATTGCATTATGCACACTCAATTCTCACTGGTATCTGCTAGACAACAAGTACCAAAACATGATTAGTTCATAGATTTCACATGTAATATACATTTTATACAACCCCACCCCCATCTTGCCTGTTCATAATTCTGGGAAATTCTTGAATTGTGTGCATGTGTGCGTGTACATGTTTATGTTTATGTGTGTGTGGCAGGGATGGAAATTAAATCATTTTTCCACCTGCCACTGTGGCTGGTGGATTCCAAAATCTACCAGCCACTCAACTTTTTTACCAGTCACTAGAGAAATGGCATGAAAATGTGATATCATGATTATAGTAGGCTACTTAAAATGATCACGGTTATCGGCATTATTGCGATACGACTACAATGTGCTGAATTTTGCCCTAAACCTACAAGTACAGTAGCAACAAAACTAAAAGCCAACAGAACCACAATAATATGCCATAGTGTCATGTCATAAAAGTGGTGTGGCTCCTTTAAGACTCTGTTTGTGTGAGTTCTGGAGCATCCTATAATCGACTCTCCAACTTAATCTAACTACACTGTAAGCCCTGATAAATTGAGTTTACTCAAAAAATTTGTGGAAACTGGTTGCCTTAAAATTCATAGTAGATTGAACTCAAGGTTAGGATTGAACCTCTTTCTTATATGACTTGCTTTCCCAATTACTATGTACATATTATATTAAGTTTTTAGAATTAATATGTATTACATTGAACTTAAGATCTCTTTCTTATGTGAATTGCTTTCCCAATTACTATGTAATTATTATATTAAGTTTTTTAGAATTAATACTTATTTGATTGCACCTTTAAATATAGCAAAACACATTGTATTTCAAATTTCTCTTTTATTTCACGTCAAGAATGTCAGATTATTCAAAATGTACATTTATAACAAATACACTGATGTGCTTCATTTCACATCTTAGCATTCACAACATCACTCACTACACTGTGAAACACTTTATTTGTCAGAAGAATCCATCATGTATACATTCCACTGTACAGTAACCAAGAATGTTTTTTTTTTTGGGGGGGGGGGGACTGTTTAAATTAGGTACACTAAGATGTTAGATGAAAGTGTACGGGGTGGTGGTGGTAAGTGATGTAAGAGTAAGGGGGGTGGGGGGGCACATCATTTGTTTGAAAGACGAGGCTGTGTAGTTCAACCTTTGAATTTTGGCTGCAAAGTTCTCCCTACCGATAATCAGACCAAAAAGGAGATAGAAGGCTTGAGGTAGATTGTCCAGCTCATCCATAACCACAGTTCCTTCCAAAATGACTCTCACTCTGGATGGGTTCAACTGAGGATGCTCTGAATCGATGCAAAGGAGTGCCACTGACGTTTGGTTAAATACCTCTTGGTCAGTTGCGTTCTAAGAGAACATGGAACAGACAAAAAAAAGGAGAGAACAATCATACACAATGCACGTTCACAATTTGACTGTCATACACTTCCTAGTGTCAATGTTTCCTTTCATTGTACTGCCATAGCAAATATATATATATATAAAAACGTTCTAAATGGTGGCATCTCACTAGCCAGAAGCAAGTTGACTGTCACATACACAAGTAACGGAAAAAATAGAAGACAGAAATGCATATGAAATATGAGGACATTCATGACAATTTCATGGTAAGAAAAAACATTCACTTAATGCTGTACTGAAATAACAGTTCATTAGCAATGTATACATGAAGCTGAATTACTTATGGAGCAGGTCTTAAAGAAGGCAGCAGGATCATCACCCAAGACGACTGGCAGTCCACGAAGAATCAGGCGCCTAATGTCAGTTGGCTCAGTTGTCTGGAAGATGGTCGGCATAAAGAGTACAACACAGGTTATTTATCATCAGAACTTCCCCTGAATGACAATCACAGGGATCAAAGGAGATGATATTTAATGACACACAGAGATGAAAGAAACAGTGCGTAATAGTGACAAATACAAGCACACATTCAATTAGCAAGCAAAGCCACAGAAGACGGGAGAAAACATGAAAACAGGGACGACACAAAGACGTGAAGAATTAAAGTACGGAAAGGACAAGAGGAAAGAAGAGTAAATGGAGGAAGAGAAAGGACAAAGGAGAGATCAAGAAACAGGGTGAAGTAGACTGATATAAACCCACCGTCGTTTGCTGTAAAAGCTCATTCAACCGTCGGCCGTCTGTCTTCCTCTTGAAGAGGCCAATCATGTTTGGAGAGATATAGTCAAGTGCTTCCAAGAAATTTTCCCACCAGTCTATTGAACTCATAGCAAACCTGAAACATTAAAAATAGAAAATCACATATAAAACTGACTTTCAACAATACATGTCACACAGCAATAACCAGTTCCACATAATCCTGAAAGACAACCATCTAAAAATTATGTTTTAATGTTTGCATTCGTTAAAACGTGTTTCCCTGCTCAAACACAACCCATCAACTACATGTGACCCGCTAGCGATAATTTAGCTAATCTAAGATTAGCCACGAAATGTTAGCTCTAAAATGTTAACTTAATTAACAGCTGGTCAACGACATCACACGCTGCGATTGAATTAGTGGAACACTATATCAGACCTTGTGGTAAAATATTTGCTAACTAGGCTAACTTTACGCTAACGTCAACAGGTTGATTTAGCTTGCTAAGTTAACGTTCAGTAACTGAACTGAACGTCGACAGTTTCTAACGTTCTAAGTCTAACATTAGCTAGATATATAGATATGTCTAGTTAAAACAAAGTTTTCTACTGCTTACCAACAGTAAACCCTTGTAACCACGGCAAACCTTGTCACTGCCACACACACGAATGTGAGGTTTTGTCAGCCGTCTCATCATAACTTGGTCACCGAAGTAATGTTAACTAATTTACCAGATTCTCGTCTCAATGCCAGCCAGCCCCTCCTCCCAAGTCTGGAGGGTGTGGGAAAAAAATGGGAATTTGCAGCTCGCGACACAGCAGATTCGCTGGATCATTGCCAAAACGAACGAAACTCTAGACTGTATATCTGACGTCTTTAGTCTTATTTGCAAAATGAACCACTGTCACTAACACATTTCAAATGCAAATGCTACAATGGTAATTAAAGTGCAAAGTGCATGGATAATACCAACAATAAAACATTTGTATTGCAGCCACAAATCATGATTTAATGGATCTAATGCACATTGTTTTCTTATTCTGATCATGAATGTTTCGCTGCAGCTTTGTTTCTATTGAAAACAGTTTTGAGCAGACTGTTTAATTTGAGCTGATGATTTTTCAAAACATGCAAGAATCCCCCAAATATAATAAATAGGCCCTATGTAAATTACATGCCATATGGCACCTGTTAGTATTAAGGCAATTCAAAGCAACAATGTCTGAGTCAACATGCGTACCAGAGGTGAAAATGTCCAATCCACTTACTAATCCAAGTACAATATACATGAACCGTTTGTTTTATTGCAATACTATAAAATGTAAGTGCATTGTAACTCAAATCAGTCGAATGTACTTGTGTTTGTTAGTGATGCTTTAAAACTGAAAACATAAAGTTCATAATTCAATCAACTATCTGATTTTATATGAAAAAATCGATCTGATGTATCAAGGCTACAGTATATTTAACATTTAGTATTTATTTTCTGTTTGGCCTGTTATGAAATCATGCACTGAACAATAAATGCACAGCTCAGCTTTAGGAAACTTAATGCTTAGCATTTTGTGAAACTACATTGGAAAAACTCTGGTTTTAATATTTACAGTTATCTAGGCGATATTGTTAACATTTATTTTGTATTTGGCCGTATTGTGTATTACAACAGTCCAAAGTTAGAGACCTCGTAGACATTTGCTTCAATTTCAAAACCGGATTACTCTGGAACGGCTAATTGCATAACGGAATGCTTTACACCTTTGTGTTCGGTAAATTCTGCTGTTTATTCTGATATGTAAGCTAATCTCCTGAATGAAAAGTTTGTAGGATATTCCACCACGACGAATGGGTGTGGAGATGTCCGCCTGTTTGCCTCATAGGTCTAAATAGTAGCATGTCATCTTGTTTTCCGTGAAGGTGTTGCGGGCCGGATTAAAATAGCTACGGGCCACTTCAAAAGACAAATTCGCGTGAGAATATTAGTCTGTTTAGATACAACGCAGATCCACAGATCTCACTAGATTTGTTTATGCAGTCATCCTGAAATAAGCTAGCAGTGGCACATGAAAGCATAGCGACAGTTTCTTAATGGTAGTGGCAAAAAGTGAAGCACTGCACCAGTGACTATAGGCTATGCTGCAGGTGGCGGCTCACTGGTAGTTGTTGAACTTCACCCGCCAGCGCACAAAACTACCCGCATTTGGCGGGGGCGGGTGGCTAATTTCCATCCCTGGTGTGTGGGTGGGTGTGTGTGCGTGCATGTGTGTGTTTGCCTGTTTATGTGCCTGTGTGTGTGCATGTGCATGCATGCGTATATATGTCTACTGTGTGAGTATGTGTCATACGTAGGATTACTGTGAATGTATGTGTGTGCGTGTGTATCTGTTTATGCACATGTGTGCATATGGAATGGGTTTACATGACCCCTGGAGGCAAACATACGCAAAAAATTGGTCATCCTAGGCCCTACGGTTCTCAAGATATTCACAGAAAACTTTGTCTGCCCTACCCTCCTTTCGGGGGGTCCAGTCCAGCGGGGGGGCTACAGATCAAAACGAAAAGCGATGGTTCCATGCTATCCATGTGGGGTTACATGCCCACCAAGTTTCGTGTACCCCGGTCTTTCAGTGTCCCGGGAATCCTTGTTGGTGTACAGTCACTAAATGTACACATAAATTATTTTATTGTAAGGCCCCCCATGAACGAAAGTTCACAAAACTTGGCATGCATTCGGAGGGTGTCATAATGATCCTACACTTTCAATTTCGTGCAGTTTTGACCATGTCAGCCAGAGATATTGTGATGAAAATATCTAATTTTTTGCTTTTTAATTTTTAACTAGGTGGCGCTATACATGAAATAAGTGGTAATGGGATGGGTTGACATGCCCCCTTAAGACCAACATGCAAAAAAAAGGTGGACCTCCTAGGCCCTACGGTTCTCGAGATATTCACAGAAAACTGTCTCCGGCCACCTACAGGCCAGTTGGTGTATAGTAACATGAATTAATTTAATGTGTGGCCCCCCATGAACGGAATTCCACAAAACTTGGCGTGCATTCAGAGGGTGTCATAATGATCCTACACTTCCAATTTTGTGCAGTTTTGACTATGTTAGGTCACAGATACCTGCGATTACAACACCTCATTTTTACTTTTTTGTGTTTAACTAGGTGGCACTATACATGAAATGAGTGGTTATGGAATGGGTTGACATGGCCCCTTGAGATCAACATACAAAAAACATGCGTACCAGATGTGTGTGTGTGTGTGTGTACACACACACACACACACACACACACACACACACTGAAAACAGTTTCTATTGAGCATATTACACATAAATCAAATTGTTTATGTAATGTATTTTTGGTCTGTTGAAGTGTGTCCCCATATGTTCATTTATTTGATTTGGCACTGAGTCTTCAAGGATTTTATTACTGGTGTAAAGGCATTCAAGCAGGAAAAGGCATTTGTGTGGGCCGTGTTGTTACAGTAACAGAACTACTTTTGGGGGGTAAAAAGTAGTGTAACACACTACTACTGAAAATATGGTAATGAAACATTGTTCCTTTTTCAATTTCAATTCCCTGGTTTCTGAACCATTTTAGAGGGGTGACCATCTGTACCAATATCCCTATACTGTTCAAATCTTTCCCAGTACAAAGACACGTACAGACACCTACATACACAATACATAAACAAACAAACAGCAATAAAACTGAAACTGAGTGTAGGTGGGTGTAGGTTTGGGTTGCACAGTCTTTGTGTGTGTGAGTGTGTGTGTGTGAGTGAGTGTGAGTGTGTGGAACATGCATAACAAGAAGGAAGGAAGGATGGGAGCTGAGGAAAGCAGGAATAACAGAGAGAGAGAAGAAAGGGAGTGAGAAAGAGAGAGGAAAGGAAGAGAGAGAGGGTGAGGCACACAAGGCAGTCTTTCAAAAGTGTATCGTAGGTGAGTGTTGAGGGGAAAAGGAGAGAGTGTGTGTGTGTGTATGTGTGTGGTGTGTTCAAGGGAAAAATGAGAGGGCTCTATTTTCACAGTGTGCTTATGCACAGCATGGATGTCTGCTGTTGGAATCGTGTGTGTGTGTGGGGGGGGGGGGGGTGTATGTGAGTGTATGTGTGTGGGGGGAGGTGTATGTGTGTGTATGTGAGTGTGTGCAGCGTGAATGCCTGCCATTAGAATTATAGCTTCATCTTAACAGCTCCCACTAGACTGTGTTATGCAACAGACTGGGACTGATAGGAAAGAAAAACACTACACACACACACACGCACACACACAGATGCATACACACACACACATGCATACACACACTCTCTCTCTCTCTCTCTCTCTCTCTCTCACACACACACAGACACACACACACATGCATACACACACTCTCTCTCACACACACACATAAGCACACATACACGTGCATACTCTCTCTCTCTCTGTCTCTCTCTCTCTCTCTCACACACACACAAGAGAGAAAGATATAGATGGGGGGGGCTGTGATAATTCTTCACAGTTGCTATAATCCAAACATGTCCTGCTGCTAGGGTTGTGTTAGTTAACCACATTTGTCTCTACCCGGGCCTGTGGCCTGTGCCTGTTAATAACAGGTCCAACAGCACACCTATTCCAGGACAGCTAGGGCTCCTTCTTTCACTCAACACTTCCTGTTTTGACAGTGCAGGAATGGCACGCTTTCCAGAGTTGCTAGTGCTGACTTTGTTTTTTTTACCAGACTGCTGTTTAACTGACACATAATGGGGGAGACACACAGACCAACACATAGACACACACACACACACACACACACACACACACACACACATGCGTACATAGACACACACACAGAAAGAGAGAGAGAGAGAAACACACACACACATACATGCACACACACATAGTCTGTGCCTCATATGTATTATGGGGTCTGATAGCATTCTGATAATCACAGTAGATATTATGCATAATCGTCCTTTATTCTCCCACTGCAAATGTGCCTGGTAAATATTCATGAGCAATTATATGAGATAAGTAACCCATAAATAACAACATGTACAAACCCCCCACCAGCCCAAACACACACACACACACACACACACACACACACACACATCATATTTGTTTTTGCCTGGGATATCAGACCATGCAATCAGAAACACACAAACACATCCATATTCTCCTGTGCCTCCTTCACTCTCTCTGTATCTGCTCTTGTCCTCTGAGAGAGGCCACACAACCCATTATGAAGTGTTCTCAGAGACTCAAATGCACCTCTCGTATAATATCTACAGTTAAGCATCACATCGACAAACACTCTCTCTTTCACACACACTCCCATACACACACACACACACACACACTCCCACTCCCACACACACACACACACTCCCACACACATACACACACACACACACACATACACACACACACTTTCAGTGCACTCAGGTCACGTGAATGAATAGGCACCATTTCTCATCTGTCCATCATTGGAACAAGCCCAGGCCAAAACTTCCTCAAACCTCAAATTTTGTGGGCGGGGCTAAGTTCGGGCTGGCTTCCAGGCTAGCTTTGTCTCAGTAACTAACAAGATGTTTTCAAACAATGCTTAATCCACACTGTGAATCATGTTGCAGCGTCGGCTTCGGAAATCAAACCCGAGCCAAATGGTTCACAGCCATTATAGGCTGGGGAAGCCTTTACTGAGTTGTTTTATAATATAGATGTTGATCCAGAATTGGAAGACGTGTGGTTGGCTTCAACCTTTAACTCAAGATAAGGTAGTCATTGGAGCAAAGTTGGAGCAAACCAGTTTATTCAGATTTTCAGAGAAAGGGAAAGAGATAGAGAGACAGAGAGAGAGAGATAGAGAGAGACAGAGAGTGTGTGTGTGTGTGTGTGGGAGAGAGAGGGAGAGAGAGAGAGAAAGGGAAAGGGTCTACATAAGGGTGACATGTAACCGTCATAAGAATGACATGACACATGTCATGCACATTAATGACACATTATTGATGTTTATGACTGTTGTCATAATGTGTCATTCGGTTTTTGGAATGTCAAGTTGACATTGTTTGGGTGTCATCATTATAACAACTTGACATTAGCCAAGATGACATTATTTGACGGTGTCTTTGTCATGACAACTTGACATTAGCCAAGAAAATGTAACCCATTTACAATATGGGTATGACAACATCAGCCAAGAAAGAAATGCTAAGTGTTTGGCATGATATTGTCATGACAACTTGACATATAACTGTGTTTGGCCTGACTTATCTTCTAGGTTTATGAAGTGATGAGCCTGAACAATTGGCTGTCATGACACTATTATAAATTGGATATACATATTGAACATATTGAACGTGCATTGCAGACATACAAAAAACAAATATGGCGTCTCAGGGGGAATCAAACCCCTCAGTCCCTTAAAACACATCTTAAAACAATTTAATGGTACTACTGGTCAGGAATCCGCCATCGTAATGGTGTGTTGGGTAGACTCGTGCATGATTTGAAAAAGCTGCAGAAATTATGGCAATGAAATGGTGCTTAAAGACTAGTATGTGAATAGATAAAGCACATGGATTTGTTTACAAGCTAGCGAAACGGTAAGCATAAGTTCGGCAGAACAATGTGGATGTTACAAGGTAAGAAACACGATTTAAAACGAGTTTCTTGTCTCTCACTTCTCTTTTCAGGACGGTAGTCTCAATGTTGCAAGGTTGGTTTTCCGCCTGGGGATGCTAGGGGCAGCAGGGAAAGTCACCATTTTCACCGGAACAGGTAATTTAACCATCCAAATGATTTCTAAACGGGTTTATTACGTTGAAATAGTTGCCAAGTTCCCCTTTAAGTCATGACTTAGTATGGTATTTGTTGTTATTATAGTTGAAATTAGA
>NC_055965.1:24206058-24293558 GCF_018492685.1 Alosa sapidissima | reverse complement strand
GCTGTGTCTGGGGCAGCGACGAGAGGGGGCAGGTGACAGTAAATCTGGTGGACAGTCCAGCTGAAGTGAGGTTTCCTGGGGCGGACTGCATGGGCCTGGCTTTAGGCTGTCCCATACAGACTTCCCACTGAGGGGTGTGTGTGTGTATGTGTCTGTGTGTGCTTGTCACAATGGAATGCACACCAATCCACACACATTAAACTTTATACTCACAATCACATTCACACACACAGTCTCATACATACATACACCCATATGCACTGTGGCGTGCCAAGCCTTTCCTCTCTGCACACACATCTGGATGGACCCCTAAGTTCTGAAGATGACCTTTGACCCTGGAAACCCTTGTGTGTGCATAAGAGGTCAGAGGTCATAGACAGATTGGCAAAGGGTTCTGGGAAGTTTAGATCAGAGCACAAACACAGGCGCCCAACAGAGGAATTCTGGGTCATCTGCCCAGAACCTCGAGGGGGTGCTCAGTGGGCATGTATGTGTGTGTGTGTTTGTGTGTGTCTGTGTGTGTGAGAGTGTGTGTGCGTGTATGAGAGAGAGAGAGAGAGTGTTGAAAACCTCAAGGGGCTGCTCAGTAGGCATCCTGTGAAGGTTTCAGCGCATCTGTAGACATGTGTACGCACTTCTGAAATAGGTTCCATGTGGCCTAAGTGTACGAGGACCAGTGGTGGAATGTAACGAAGTACAAATAGTTTGTTACTGTACTTAAGTAAATTTTCCACGTATTTGTACTTTACTTAAGTAGAATTTATAATGCATACTTTTGAATTTTACTTTGTTACATTTTACAGCAATTATCTGTACTTTTACTACGCTACATTTCTACAACACCATCGTTCCTTTTTACGATACATTTTATGATCAGTTTTTTTTTTCTCTCTGACAAACACGTTTGTTTTACCAGGGGGCGGGGTTGCTACCAAAGATTCTGGAGCGCTACGTGCCCAGCTTCTAAATCTTTGAAACATAAGCTTCTAGTCTAGACCAGGCAAAGCGTGAGCTTGTAGCCATCTGCATTCGGTAGGCTATATTCACCAGACCCATGGTTACACTGGACATGCAACTGTGTTCTGTGCCTTTCTCTGTCTGTTATCTGCAGCGTTAGGGCCTCCTCTCCGATGAGATTGCTATCCGCGGATCAGCGAAGTTACAGGCTATGCCCATGCTTCTGTCACACGTCTGATCATTTGCGGCACAAATGAATGGTAGACTATAGAAAACGTAACATTTTCCAGATTAGGAAATATTTCTTAATTGTGTGTGATCAAATAAAGAGGCATAGCCTACAGTTGGGGGGTAGTAATGTGAGCGCTTATTCAATATCTATGTGCGTCTGCACAAGTGAAACTGAACCTAATCAGACACCTTTCTCAGCAACTCTTCTGTTCAATCAGCAGAATTGGCATTACGATTCACCCGACGTTTCGCTTGGCTACCCCGTTAAACTTCAGGCTTGTTTTGCTGAATGATATTTTACTCAGCAGATCACCCTAGTAGATAACCAGAATTACAGTCTCTAGAATTGTAGGTCAGAATGTAAACTGGGCCACATATGGTAAGCGCAATTGCATTAGCTTAAAACAATCTAGTCGAGTATAACCTAAAACTAGCTTAATTAAAATGCCACAGTCCGTACTGATTTTTCTATTAGAATATAAACATTAAGAGAATAAATCATTATGCAAATACTTTCACTTTTAATACTTAAAGTATTTAAAACCAAGTACTTACTTTTACTTAAGTAGGGTTGTCATTGTGGTACTTTTCTTTTACTAAAGTAAATATTTCTCTGTGTATTTGTACTTTTACTTAAGTACTGAGTTTCAGTACATCCTCCACCACTGACGAGGACACACACACACACACACACACACAGACACACACACACACACAGACACACATACAGTATATGCATACACAAAATTCACAGATCCACAACAATGATTTGCATTATGTGCATGCTCCTACTGATCATGACATAAGGAACCTCCATGTTCTGTAGATGGAGTCTTAAATGGATCAACAAGTAGTATACAACAACAAGCAACAAGTGGTGTACCTCAGGGATCAGTTATTGGTCTTCATCTGTTTTTGCAGTACACTGTCAGAATAAAGTACAGTCTTAAACCCAAAGCCCACACTTCAGGATAATTGGGCAGATTGCAATATATCAGCCAGGCTACACTAGACGTGCAACTGAAATGCTGCGTTTAGATTTTAAGACTGTTCTATTTTTTGTTAATATGTGCTCCGATATTTCATCTGATGTAACCAGCTCCATCGCAGCTAAAACAGAATGCATCAGCTGCGCTTACCGTTTACTGTAACAGACCTTTTAACGGTCTCGAGACCCTTAACTCTCCAGACCTCCCTACAAGGACTTTTCACTTTATCACTTCATGTTGCACCTGCCAAATGATGTGCATGCACTGAAGTACTACTAATGTGGAGCAAAGGATTCTGGGATCATTTCCATAAACTGTAGAGGTCCGTGTAGTCTGTGCCTCTGTGCTCGTTCCAAAATGGAGACTTGACCTTCCAAACATTGCCAAGGGGTATGGGTAGTCCTCCAGATGAGAGACGTGACAAATTGAATAATAAGTGTCTAGATTAAGTGTCATTATAGAACAGTGATCTTCTCTCTCTTTCTCCCTCTCTTTATCTAGCTCTCTCTCTCTCTCTCTCTCTTTATGTATGTGTGTGGTCTGTATTTCTCTATGTGTGCGTTTGTGTGTGAGTATGTTTGTATAAGTGTATTCTCTTTCTCTCTCTCTCTCTATCTATCTCTCTCGCTATCTTTATGCGTGGTGTCTGTATTTCTCTGTGTGTGTCGCTTCTCTCTCTCTCTCTCTCTCCCCCCCCCCTCTGTGTGTGTGTGTGTGTGTGTGTGTGTGTGTATAACATTTAATATTGAAGTGCTAATGGCCTGTGCCGAAACTGAGGCCAGCTGTAGAGCTGTCTGATGATAATGAGAGCACTTATCCCACTGGTGATAAGAGCCATTAAGACAGGACAGCCCTGTGTGTGTGTGTGTGTGTGTGTGTGTGTGTGCCCGTGCATGCGCATATGTGTTTGTGTGTGCAAACAATGAAATATCTTTGTGTGTGTGTAGAGTTTGAATGTGTGTACATTTTCTTTCCCTCCCTATCTCTCTGCTGTGTGTGTGTGCGTGTGTGTGTGTGTGTGTGTGTGTGCGTGTTTGTGTGTGTGTATGTATCCATGTGGCTTACTTCAGGACATACCTTCCATGTGTGTGTGTATGTGTGTGTGAGAGATAGATAGATAGAGAGAGAAAGAAAAGAAAGAAAGAAAGAAAGAAAGATAAAGAGAGAGAAAGAGAGACAGAGGAAAAAAAATAAATAAGAGTGAGTCTGTGTGTGCATCGTTATATGTGTGTACCTTTAATGAGTTTTCACACTTTTTTTTATTTATTTTTTTATTATTGGAATTTATAAAACAGGTGTCAAAATCTTGGCCAAATATATACAAAATATATTATTAAAGAGTTTACCTGCTAGGGAGAAACATATTTTTTCAAGTTTAATGCATTGGAGTATTTCTTGGACCCACCTGCCATGTGTTGGTGGGGAGGAATGTTTCCACTTCAGGAGAATGAGTCGCCTAGCTAAACGTGTGGCAAAGGCCACCACCCGCTCTAGAGGCAGTTCTGGCCTTGAAGGTATTCCGAAAAGTGCTGTAAGGGGGTGAGGGTCCACCCGGGACTTGAGAGCCTTACTAAGGGTGCTAAATATCTCTGTCCAAAACTCTGACAGTCTTGGACAGGACCAGAACATATGAACAAGGTCAGCTGGTGAGCTTTTACACCGTTTGCAAGCATCACTTCTGTCTGGGTATATCCTTGCCAGTTTTGCATTTGTGAAGTGCGTCCTGTGCGGGATTTTACATTGTAATAAGCCATGCCTTGCGCATATAGAAGACGAATGAACCAGGCCTAAAATGTGTTCCCATTGTGTATCAGAAATTGTGGTTCCTAGGTCTTGCTCCCAAGTCTGTGTTAAGGATATGGTTGGGTCTTGATGGGAGTCAACTGAGTTATAAATGGTTGAGATAAGACCTCTCCGATTGACATTCAAGGACAGTATAGAGTGTTGAAAGTCTCTGTCCCAGATGTTGTCTGTGGCTCCCGGCAACCTCATAGGCACATGTGGAGTGAAAAGAAAGAGCAGTATCAGTTGAAGGATAGTCATGAAAACAACAGTATATATATAATAATCTATTATAGGGGTGTAGCATCCTCCCAATCCTGGTCCCCCAGTGAGTCCCCGGTTAACCCGTTGCTGCGTGTTCAGCTCCCTTACGGGTGTCCCCAGAAACCCACCTCTAGAACCAGGACTACAGGATTACCCCCTCTCGATCTAGCTTAACTGTAATCATTCTCAAAAATCGGCAATTGCAATCGTGTCCTCAGATTAAACATTTCATATATCAGTAATTACACATATTTAATCATCAAAATCAATTAAGACTTATCTAAGTCTATCATTTTTCATAACATGAGTTTGTGTCAAGAAGAGTCCACTACCACAACACTCTGAGCATGTTCGGATTCTCAAAGGAAGATTCTACACTCGGATCCCTAACCTTTCATTTCTCCTCTGACGTAATAAATTCCCCGTCAAAATTAGTCTCCCGTGAATCTTCCCCCTCTAGTTCACACCTCACCCCTAAAAGAAGATCGGCGGAAACTCAGATAGAATTCGTACCCAAGCGCGTCATGTTTCCGGCGGTTCTATTAGTTTGCAATGGCTCGCATGTATCCACTTTTCTCTCACCCTGGACCTTCACTGCCGACTGTGTTATGAACAAAATCTGATATGGCCCATCGTACTTTGCCCCTAGCGCTAACCTTTGGGGCTTGTGAATCATCACCCATTGTCCTGGCCTCCTTCCTGAGGGTCTCCCCAGGCCTCTTCCTGGTTAGCCGCTGTTTGGACTGCCTTCGTCAATTGCACACAGTAAGTCAGCATCGCATCCGATCAGGTGGATGTCGGCTTTCCTCAAATCAATCGTTCCTGGTGCCGAGAAAGGCCTGCCAGTCACAATCTCGAATGGGCTGAGTCCAGTGTCTCTGTTGCTTGTAGCTCGCATGCTACACAAGACCGCTGGTAAGGCGTCAACCCAGGGAATGCCTTTTTGATGTTTCCTGGTCAGCCGTTCCTTCAATGTCCGGTTCGCTCTCTCCACCTGTCCCGACGATTCTGGATGGTATGGGCAGTTCAGGGACCAGTGCACACTCAGCATGCGGGCCACCTCGGCGCAGACTGCTCCAGTGAAGTGTGTTCCGTTGTCTGAGCAGATCTCTTCCGGCAATCCGTATCGGGGAATGATGTCTTTCACGAGGACTTTGGCACTGTGTAGTGCAGTTCCAGATCGTGCAGGGAATGCCTCAATCCACCTGGAGAACTTGCACAGGACAACCAGAACATCTTGGTAGCCTTTGCACTTGGGAAGAGTGATGTAATCTATCTGGAGAACTCTGCATGGTCCTGGTGGAGCTGGTGTCTTCAGCATTGGCAACTTAACCTTCTTGTCGTGATTGTTTTGCCGACAGGTGACACACCACTTGACGATGTCTGTGGCCGTTGCTGTGAACTTCGGTGACCACCAGACCTGTATGAATTTGTTCCTTATCTTCTCCACTCCCACGTGTCCAAGTGGATGAATTTGCGCCGTCAGATATGGTAGAAGACTTTCTGGAGCCACTGTTCGTGTTCCAAACCTCCACAAGTTGTCATCATGGAGCTTCGCCGCATTTTCAATCCAAATCCATTTTTCTTCTCGGCTCGAGCTGTTCTGCATGTCTATGATGTTGGCCAAACTTTCCCGTTTTCCCCCTTCAGATGTTTCCTTGACCTTCTTTGTCACTCTCATCATGCATTTCTCGTTGTCATTTTCAAAAATGTTCCTGTTACCGTTAGATCCGTCCGTGTTTCCATTTCCGTGTCCATTCTCGTTATTCGTTTCGTTATCTCCTCCCTCTCTTTTTCTTGCGGCTGTTCTTGACACCGCATCCGCCATTGCATTGCCTCTTGCTTCAATGGTGTCTTGCCTTGTATGTGCCTTTACTTTGATCACTGCCAGTTCCTTTGGCAGCTGCATTGCATCCAACAATTCTGCCACAATCTGTCCGTTCTTGATGGGACATTGTTTCACACACGGAGGTGGTTTTCCAGTCAGTCTGACAGGTTCCATTTCCAACAGTCCACAGTCATTCCTTCCCTTAGCCCATGCAGGATGTTCTAGGAGATCCTCTCTTTTTAGCCTTCTCAGGTTCCACAAGACTTCTCCATCTCCTTCTCTAATGGTGATTAGAGCTGTCTGCTTCAGACTGCATTTTTCTCCGGTTGGTCCACCAGCTGTCTTGATGACGCCTGACAGAGGTATTTTGTGTTTCTCCAATAAGTCGGATGAAAAGACTGTAAGTTCAGCACCAGTATCATCAAGAATTCAATTTTGATGTGTTCTTCAAGCAAGGCAGTAGCACAGAGGGTGTTGTCAGTTCTCGCTGGTTGGTAAAGCACAGACACGCCGTCGGTGGTCACTACTGTGCGCACAGGGCATATGAGTGCCTCGTCAGCTGACTCATCCCAGGCATCCCAGTCCTCCATCGCTGGCCTGGTTTTCATTGTCTTAGGCCTTGTTACCGGAGCAGTCGCTCCCTGGGCAGCGTTGGATGTAGATGCCCCATCATTCACTGGTGCAGGTGGGGGTGAGGGAGGTGGGGGTGGGTGAGGTAAAGAGTTGACAGGTGGGGGTGGGGGTGGTGGTGGTGGGGTAGGGAAAGAGTTGACAGGTTGGTAAGGTGGGTAAGGGCTTGTAGTCAGTGGCATTGGTAACAACAATGGGGCAGGAGGTGGTACTGAAGCTATGGCTAGTGGCTGTGGATAGCCATACTGGAATGGAGCAGTTTGATGATGGTTGGTTGCAGACGTTCTTCCTTGTCTTTGTGGATTGTAGAAAGCAGTGGCTGTTGATGGGACCAGAATGATTTGTTTTGTGTCACCTGCTGGCTGTTGGTCAGGTGGGGTGCTGTTTCTTGGCCCATATGGGGTCCCCATAACAGCAGCATTCTGTCCAATGAAGCTGTCTTTATCAATGTCCACTGCACTTCTAGATGTCTCCACCATGGCATATGGTGCTGTTGAGTCCAAGTCAGGCAGAGTCGGATTGAGGCGGGTGCTTGGTTGCCTGTGGCGACCCCCACCCCCACTAGGTGCCGGTGTGTATGGGAGGAGTTGGCTCCTCCCCGTTGAGTGGACCTCTGAGACTACTCCTCTTCGCCTCATTCCACTCTGTTCTGGCAACACATCCGCTTCCATGAGTTGTTCCTCCAAATCACGTCTGTCCATCTCTGTTCTCCAAATCCTGTCTCGGATCTCTAATTCCAACTTCTCTATTTTCCTTTGTAATTTTTTCTCAAATTTGCCCAATTGTAATTTCACTGCCATCCAATCTGACACATAGTCTTGTATCTCAGCTAAGGCCTGCAACTTAGTTTTCCTACCAAGAACCATATATATTGTGCTAATATCAAATCATTAAATATTAAATTGTACTATGTGTTTCGTGCAGTGACGTGATCCTTTTAAATATATTTTTAATATTTTTCCGTGATGTGGTAGTGATATAGTGACAACTTTGCACTTTGAAAATTTGGTTAGTAATTTGTTCGCCTCTCAATTGTTCACAAGTTGTCTATCTCTTATTTTATTTTATTTTTTTCCACACTCACACACACACGCTCGCTGCTCCCGCCAGGGAAAAGGAAACACACTCTCTCTATCTCTCTCGCTCCGTAACCTGACACTTGGTAAGTTATTTTACTCACAGCATGAAGCCACAACAATAAATTTCACCAGTGTCAGTTCCACTTAACTCAGACTGTTCCTTTCTCCCAAAACGGCTGGACAACGATGTGTCTCAATGTCTCACTCACACCTTTAACGATCTTTCGTTAAATTCACAGTTGACCAAGTCAACAAAAAAACATAGGTGGAAACCCTATCCCACTTTTCAAATACTGCACAACCAAAACACCCCACTCTGGTGATTTCGTCTCCTTTCCGTATCACTGTAGCACTAAGTTTAGTCCTAGGCCATTAAACTAAACAAAGACCGTTGAGAAACAACCACACAGTTCACTCGGCAAAATAATGACTGTAGCAACTCCTCCTGTTTTCTCATTGGCACACGCACAGCATTTATCTCATAAAACTGACACAGCTTAACATGTAATGGCAGTACAGAAAAATAAAAGATTTAATCCCCCAAGCTTGTCCGTAGTTAATCGATTACTTCTTTTAATTTGTTCACGAATCTATCCAATTACCCAAAATATGTGTACACTTTGACCTTTTACTTTTTTTTTATCAGAAAACTTCTTATATCAAATGACATCTAGAGCTCATCAATCATTGATATAGGTATATAGGTATGTTACTTGTCAAAACACTTAATGACACAAACTTCAATACTCTCATTAATGTGCAGTTTTTAATTTCTAATTTATCTAATAAATTAGCTTTTCTTTGGTTCTTTTACCCGCATAAAGGAGTAAAGACTTTTTGCTTTCACCTGGTCAGAATGTCTTCACTGCATGCAGGGTGCGCAGTACAGCAGTGTTTCCCCTCTTGGCAGGCTTCCAGCTGGGATTCAGTCACGTCAATCAGGGTGCCAAGATGGACTCTTACAGATGTTCAAAATCCAAAATCTGCCCCCGAAACCTCTTTGAACCCGTTGAATGTTCTCGTCTTCCTCTTGCAGTCGGGTCACAATAACCAAATGTTGTCGTCTTTCTTCTCTTTGCGAGAAGGGTCACGGCACCAAATGTTGGATTCTCTGGTTGTTGCGTTGTGTTTTAGTTCTAATGTCTGTATTGAAGATGGTCAATAAAGCTTGACGGCGGGATCAGGATCGGCGATTAGATGATGATTTATTGTAGAACAACAATACAGTACAACAATGAATAACAGAACACAGGCTAAGTCTCAAACAGTAAAACTGTGCAGTCTAACAGTTGTGGTTGTTATTAGAAGCGGCTGCTGAGCCTTCCGACAGAAGATGCTCCTCGGTTCGCTTCCTCGATCCGTCTCCGAGTCAAAACCTAAGACAAAGCCTGTTATACTAAAATATACAAACGTCAATCATGCCAACGTGGCAGGTGCCAACCAGTGTACACAACCCGGCCCTGGCCAGATGGAGATACTAGCCTGAATAGGCAGACATGCTGTCTCCCTCGGCCCATGTTATCACTGATGTTCCTCGGATGTTCCTAAACATTGGCCTGTATAACCTTCCTGCTGGTACACAGGCCTAAGGCACAGTTATGTACAATAATATGGACCTCTCCCTGTTGTATCCTACACACAGAAGTAACATATGAACACATCAGAATACAGTAAGAATACCCCAGAATTCTACAAGAGTCTAGTTCTGAGTCAGGGGGACATGTTGGAAACTGGGGAAAGTGGTTTTGCACATAATGTCTGATTTGGAAATACCTAAAAAGATAAGATTTTGGAAGAACAAATTTTGTTGATAAGTCCATAAAGAAGAAGAAAATGCCTTTGCTATACAGATCATTGATGGTGGTGAGACCTTTGGCGGCCCACACATTGAATGCCTTATCTGAGCAAGATGGTGGGAATAGATGGTTGTTCAAAATAGGGGCCACAGTAGAAGATCCCACCAAACCAAACTGTTTTTGAAATTGTGTCCATATTTTGATGGTATTCAGGACAATTGGATTATTGGAGATATTTTTCGCAAGGGACAGCTGGGAGGAGACCACTGAGTGTAGAGAGCAGCTGGTAGAGGACAGTTCTAAATGGACCCAGGGAGTGTTTGTAATCTCTGGGCAAGAATTAACCCAATAGAGTAACTTATTTATGTTGCATGCCCAATAGTACCAACAGAAATTTGGCAGTCCAAGGCCTCCTTTGGGCTTTGGGAGCTGCAAAATTGACTTTTTAATGTGAGCAGGTTTATTACTCCACAGAAAGGAGACAATATGTTGGTCTAAGGCACGAAAGAAGGATTTATTGACAATTACTGGGAGGTGTTGGAACAGATAAAGGAATCTGGGCAAAACTACCATTTTTACTAGGTTCACCTGGCCCATCATGGATATGGGAAGATTGGACCACCTACTGAAATCAGATTTACAAACGTCCATTAAAGAGAGTAAGTTTTTAGAGAACATTGTGCTGAGCGAGGTAGTAATGAATACCCCCCAGGTATACAAAACCATCAGGTACCGTTTTAAAAGGGAAATGTGAGGTGGGAAGCCTCTTAGCTATATCATTAATCAGGAATAGTTTGGTTTAATAGGTTTAGTTTGTACCCAGAGAGTTTACCAAACATTTCTAAAATGTTAAGAATAATTGGAATGGAGGATGTGGGATTGGAAATATATAATAAGAGATCGTCGGCAAAGAGGGAGAGTTTATGAGTAAGACCACCTCGGGTGATCCCTTCAAATTTATCCTCACTGCGGAGCCAGATAGCAAGGGGTTCAATGGCTAGAGCAAACAGTAAGGGGCAGGCACGTGCAGAGAAGGGGGGCTACAGGGGCTCTAGCACCTGCCCTTTTGCCCCTTTGATGTCCAAGTGCCCTTTTGACAAGACCCGTTTTTTACTTTTTAAAATTTGTAATACTTCCGCTAGTTCCAATGTGAATATTCGCTAAAATGTCTCATTAATAGTTTGTGAAATTAGAAATTTACAAAAATAAATTTTCTGTGTTAATTGCAAATGCCTTGCGGCCACCAATCCGTGATGTCATACATTGAGTGAACTCTCAGAAGGTGCACGCAGGCACAGTGCTGCAGGAGACGTTTGGGAGCACGGTAAGGTCACTTGGCAGTTAGCCTATCTGAACATGCAATAGTATTCAGCTTAGAGATAGAGAATAAAATGTTTAAAGTTGTTTCATGTTTAATGAAGTAGGCTATCAAACCCGTTTTAACCATGTCATGGTCCATCCATTTCAATAACCTGGCAGCTTCGAAAATCTAAGGCTGAATGTTCATAACATTCTGTTTAGGTTACTATGTTATAGTAGCTTAGGTTAGTAGACCTAGTTCATAAAACAGAGTAGGCAAACCTTTTTTAAATCGTCATAAGCCGACGACATAGGCTACTGTAGTTGTTTAACTAACCCAACTCCACACGTCGTTCTCTGTTTACAGTAGGCTACATTATCATTTCACTGCAGTGGCCACACGCACAGCACATGAATCTGCAAGACACCAGCTTGCTAATGGTGGTAGTTCACTGTGATAAACATTAAAATTATAGCCTGACAAGCCAGACTAGGCAATAACATATTTGCTGCCGCTAGGGTGCGTCTAGATTTCTAGGCTATTAAAATTAGCTTTGAATTTAATCAATAAGATGTAGTCTTATAGCCTATGATCTCTGCGTAGACAATAGCCTAATGAAAACTGAAAAGACCTATCTGTCTGTGCCCTGGCTACAGTAGGCCTACAGTACATATGCACTCCTATTGAATTTTCAGAACCAAGGAGAGAAATGAGAAAAATGTGTTACAGCTCTGTCTGCTATTTACACCCATTCTTCTTGATACATAATGAATAAATATGAACATTTATAAAATGTTTATCAGTACATTAGACTACTTTGCAAATTAAATTGCTAAACCATATAATACCCTGCCCCACCATCATCATTGAAATAGCATAATGCTAGAATTTAAATGCAAAAAAAAAAAAAAAAAAAATGTCCAGCTCAGGTTCAGAAGATCAAAGCTGTATAGGCTAGGGAATGTAAAACTTAAGTTCCAGTTCACACCATTCAAATTGTGTGTATCCTTTCTAGCTTTCGTATGCATTATGTTATGCTATAAAACATGATATGATATTCTGCAGTGCAAAGATGCCCACTAAAGACAGGAAGCGAAAGCAGAGGGAGAAGGAGCTGCGGGAGGCAGCAAAAGGCAGTGGATCTCTGTTTTATTTTGATATAATTTGCATGTAGCCTATGTATTCCCTATTGGGTTGTAATCAAAATTAAGTTTTAAATAAAGTTAACACGTTTTCTGAAAATTTTGTTCCATGTGCCCTTTTTTTAAATTTGAGCCCCTGCCCCTTCAAAGGTCTCTGCAGCCCCTGGTAAGGGGGAAAGAGGACAGCCCTGTCGCGTGCCTCTGTGTAGTAGAAAGGGTGGAGACTGCATGTCATTGGTGCGAACAGACGCCTTCGGGGAAGTGTAAAGAAGCTTGATCCAAGATATAAATTTACAATTGAAACTGAATTTTCCTAGTATAAAAAACAAGTAATCCCACTCCACTCTGTCAAACGCTTTCTCTGCATCTAAAGACAACACTACCTCTGGTTGGTTCGAGCTTGGGGAAAGCAAAATATTAAGTAACCTTCTGGTGTTGAAGAAGGACTGTCTGCCTGCAATAAAGCCAGTTTGGTCAGGGGAGATTAATATGGGCATTACACGCTGAAGACGTCCTGACAGAACTTTAGACAGGATTTTAACATCTACATTTAACAGTGAAATGGGTCTATAGCTGCCACAGAGTAGGGGATCTTTATCTTTGTTGGCTATCAAAGAAATTGAGGCATCACACATAGTTGGTGGTAGGTGGCCTTTTAGAAAGGCCTCACTGAACACCCTCGCTAAGATAGGGGCCAGGGCAGCAGAGAACATTTTATAGAACTCCACTGTGAAGCCATCTGGTCCAGGTGATTTGCCCCCTTGAAGTAATTTAATTGCCTCTTGTACTTCTAAGAGAGTGATAGGTTCAACTAAACCGTTGGCAAGATCTTCTTTAATTTTGGGGAATAATAGCTGATTTAAGTTTGGGGAGGTCTCAGAGGTGTAAAGAGAGTTCAGTAGCTCTTTCACCTAACCTGGATCGTTTTCTTTTCCTGAGCTGGGAAACAAGGATATTATTTGGCCCCGAAGATAAGCTTTGGAGGCTTCCCGTAGAGTGCTAGAAGAAGTGTCTAGAGTGTCATTTGATTGAAAGAAAAAATAATTTTCGTTGTAAGAAAGTCTTTAAATTCATTGTCTGATAATAGATATGAAGGAAGTTGCCATCGTTTGGTGGGAGGTTTACATTGGGGTAGTTTAATGTCTACAGAAGTGGGGGCATGATCTGATATAATGATAATATGTTATTCACAGGAGTTAACTAGGTGCATTCATTTATTATCAAGTAGGAAAAAGTCAATACGTGAGTAAGTATGGGGAAAAAAAGGAGAAGGCTCTATTACTAGGGAACTTACATCACCAAGGGTCAGATAAGCCCAGCTGGTCGGTCTGGAATTTCAAGGCTTTGGCTGCATTGGACAGTGAGAGAGGCTTAGATGATGACCTGTCAAGTTTAGCGTCTTGGACTAGATTAAAGTCTCCACCAATAACAATGTGGTGGTTATCAACTTGGGGGAGCGTGGAGAAGAATTTGGAAATAAATTTATCGTCATCCCAAGTTGGGGCATAAATACAGGCCAAGACTAGAGGAATGCCTTGTAACCTGCCTGAGACAATTGCATAGCGACTGTTGGGATCTGAGAGTATGTTAGCTGGCTCAAATGGGATATCTTTATGAATTAGAATATCAGCCCCTCTCGCCCTCTCAGAATACTTTGAGTGGAATAGATGACCCACCCATGTCCTCTTTATACGACGGATTTCAGACGCACGAAGATGTGTAGAAATATGATATCTCCAGAATGAGTACAGATTACAGAAAAATTCTACCCCCATCCACAAGGGGGCGTAGTAAGCGTAACAGACCTGGGAAGCATGCCGGCCCAGGGTGAATGCTATAAAAGTGTAGAGCTGAGCGGCAGATCAGTTAATGTGGCGGCGCGCTTGGAGCAGGTCGAATTGAACAGTTGTCCGTATGCTACCCGTCAGTGGGAGACTATCCTCATAACATGGAATTGGATAATAGTAAACATTTAAAGTACAGAACTGACATGACATTTAACGCCGAGTGATACTAAGCACACGACGGAAAAGAAAAAAAAAGAAAACGTCAAATCCGTCGACCAAACTTCCAGCTTCAACAAAGTTAGCGCTAGCGGCTAAGTTCACTAGCAAGCTACTCAAGGTCAGAACCGTGGCCAGGGCCAGAAGAGTGGATCTGGTGATTGACTGCCCTGGTTGCCTCCGTCGCAGCTAGATACGCCTCATTCTCGCTCTGCAAATGAACTTTTCTGCCATCCCTTGCTGTGATCCTCAGTCTGGCTGGGTATAGAAGGCTAGGCTTGAGCCCTTGTTTATATAGCTCAGCAATCACCTCCTTGTAAAGACTGTGCTGTTCCAGGACCTCAGGACTGTAGTCTTCGTAGATCCCAATAGGTCTACCATTGTACCGCAGCCCCCCCCCCCCTCCTCCTACGGGCTTCAAGGACTTCACCTTGTAGTTGTGAAAGCGGATGATGACAGGTCTGGGTTTCTCACTCGACTTTGGTTTGGGTGCAAGAGACCTAGGGGCATGGTCCAGCTCAGGTGGAGAAGGCAGGATGTCATCGCCTATGACTGTACGCAGGAGCTCGGAGAAAAACGCAGAGGTGGAAAAAGTACGAAAATATTGTACTCAAGTAAAAGTACCAATACCTTGATGAAATATTACTCAAGTACAAGTTAAAATACCGATCTGAAAATGTACTCAAGTAAAAGTAAAAAGTAGTTCATTTAAAATGTACTTTAAGTAAAAGTTACTTAGTTAGTTTGGGGGGGGGGGGGACAGAACAACCAGTTTTACCAAAGACTTTCTAATGAGGAGATACAGCACTCAAAAAATCCTCTATAGTAATGCATGGGGTTAGTTTGTAACACCAATATGGCAGTTGTCTACACATCATATGTCTACACATATCACAACCCTTCCGCGGCAAAACGTCGACATGTGAATACATTGAGCCAATCATGTGGTGTGTTGTAAAATACATTGAGCCAATCATGTGGTGTACTGTGAAGACATCGTGCCAATCATCTGTTGTGATCTCGCTGCTGGAGCAAGATTGGTGTCGTGAAGCCTTACGCACACGCATTTCTGCTGAAATAGATGCACGATAAGTGCCCAAAAAGTGTTGCAATATGGCCGCCGAGTGGAGGTACTTGCCTGAAAAGGACGTTGAGAAATGGAGATCTATGTGAAAAATCACCGGAGTTCTCCTAAGTTTGAGCAGTAGTTGATTTAGTTGATTTAGAAGTTGCACTCATCCTTGGGTCGCTTTGCAGTGAACAGTAATCCAGCACAACTGAAAAGCCCCTCACGGGCAGCTGAGGCAGGCAGGCCAATATTGAGTTGCAGAGAGTTTTTTTTTTATATTTGGAAACGAGCAGAAGGTTCAGCAGATTAAAGGGCATCGTACTGGGGGGGAAAGTGGGAAGTATAGGGCCCGTGAAAAGTGGAATACAGGGGGCACAACATTTTCACCAGGCATTAGTAATAACTCAGGTAATCCACACATAAAAAATCCAAACAACTCCATAAGTAGAGTCATGTAATGAAGTGGAATAACACAGGGGAAAAGTATTGAACACGCTAAGAAAAAGCACTAAGGCAAGGAAAGGGAAGGAATGAGCTGGAATCTGTATAGAGAGTAGTTATCATTTCTATCTGTGCAAATTAATATGAGCTTGGTTAGTAGCTTACATATTGATGGGCCTTAAAAAGGTTTTTCATTACCAAGGTGTCATACAAGAAACATTTCATGATGGATAAAAGCAAAAAGCTCTCCCAAGACCTTTGCAACCTTATTGTTGCAAAACATATCAATGAAACTGGTTACAGATGCATTTCAAAACATCAGAATCTTCCAGTAAGCAGCATGGGAGCCATTATCTCCAAGTGGAAGAAACATCACTGCATCATCAACCAGCCATGCACAGGATCTCCTCGTAATATTTCTGACCAGGGAGTCAGAAGGATAGTCAATTACAAGAGCCAAGGACCACTCGGAGAAAGCTCCAGAAAGACTTGAAGGCAGCCAATTCAATTAAATAGTTCTGGAAGTAACTAAAGATCAGGATTCACAAGAGGGACCCCTGGAATCTGTTTAGAACAATGGGCTAAAATCAGACCTGATACTGCGACCAATAAGTTTTGTCATACAGGAAATGTCTTGAAGCTGTCTTTACAAACAAAGGCTTTTCCACAAAGTATTGAAGAAATTTCAGTAGGCACGTTCAATACTTTTTTCCTGTGTCATTCCACTTTAATACACAAAACACTTATGTTTGGATTTTTTATATGTGTGTTAATATAATGTTTGGTGAAAATTTCAAATAGACTGGAAGTTTAGGCTAATTACTGAAAAAAAAAAAAAGCGTTCAATACTTATTTCCACCATATATTTATTTTACCTGAATATTTTAACTTCCAAATTAAATGTCAAAATGAATGTCGAAACGAACGAAACGAACGAAATTTAAAGTTTGACTGACTGGATTTTGTATACAAATCATAGTAAAAACTGTGTAAGGTCACTCTCACTCTCCCTGGCTAAAGAGCTAATGGTTTAGTCTGCCTGCACGATTCATAAGGTAGTCTAGGCCTATCTTTTGTTTATTTAGTTGAGCATCGCTAGTAATGGACCGCTAATTGTTTCGCTGCTGGTGCAATGTCTTTCTCCAAGAAAGCCAAGTCAGGTTACTAAAAACAAAGGCCAAAACAGGAAAAAGAGAGACATCAAAATGAGGGGAAACAACTGCTAATAAACTTCTTTCCAAAGAAAGGTGAGCACAAACGTCAAAACACGAAATCCCATGGTGCTTAAATATCTCCGCAATCATATAGTGCTAAAATGAACTGAGACAACCGATTGGAATAGCGGAAAATACACTTTCATAGGTTAGGCTAATCTGATGCATTTCGTGATCCAGTCTCCATCACTTTCAGAAAGACTGCATGGCGCCAGCTTGATTCATGTCCTGTTGTAGGCTACATGCTGATCATCATCACTAGTGGTTTAGGGCGCGATTTTTTTCTCTCCTTTTCCGTTTTCGTTACTCTTAACTTTTTTTTTACTCAAGAAACAGATGGGATTTTTGATGTAGTGAAGTACAATACTTCACTCAAAATGTAATCAAGTATAATTTAAAATACCGATTTTATAAACTACTTAAAAAATACAAAATACACAGAAAAACTACTCAATACAGTAACGTGAGTAAATGTATTTCGTTACTTTCCACCTCTGGAAAAACTTTGTAGGACGTCTGTCCACCCTCAATAGATTCAGGTAGGCCGATTATTCTAATGTTATTCCTGCGGCTACGTGATTCAAGGTCAGCCGTTTTAGCCCTCAACTTGGCGTTGCTGTCTGTAAGCGCAGCACAGGTTGATTCGAGCCCCTGTATGCGTTCATCAAAGTCATCCATGGCAGAGTCAATACATGTAAGTCGTTGGTCATGATCAGTAACTTTAGCCTGTTTCGATCTAGTTTTACCTCTAATGTTGAGATGGCAGACTTGAACTCCATTGACAGGGCAGCCCGGTGTTGCTCCAGAAGGCTAGTTAGAGCTGTCATGTTGAGTCACTGGATGTCGCCACTGTCCCGTCCTTGACCGCGCTGTCTTTTTTGTTCTGTTTAGCAGATCTAGCAGCCATATGCAACAGGTTCTCGTAGGATGAGGAAATTGTACAATGTCACACTGGGTTGTTTTAAAACAATAAAAGGGTTATTTAACAAAGTTTTAGATGAAAAGTAGCGGGATCATTCAGTTTTTGCGTCTACTCCATACGCGGCCAGAACCGGAACCGAGTTTTCACACTTTTGCTCAAACTGAAGAGTTTTCCGGACAGAAAGTGCTACTTGTAAAAATGATTTAATATCCATCTGCGGTCATATTCTTTGGACTCCACACAAATAGAACAGAAAAATACAATAATCTCCAGACAGGGGGAAATAAAATTGTTATTAGCAGTAGTCTAGGCAGCCGTGGCCTACTGGTTAGCGATTCGGACTTGTAACCGGAGGGTTGCCGGTTCGAGCCCCGACCAGTAGGCACGGCTGACGTGCCCTTGAGCAAGGCACCAAACCCCTCACTGCTCCCCGAGCGCCGCTGTTGTTGCAGGCAGCTCACTGCGCCGGGTTTAGTGTTTGCTTCACCTCACTGTGTGCTGAGTGGGTTTCACTAATTCACAGATTGGGATAAATGCAGAGACCAAATTTCCCTCACGGGATCAAAAGAGTATATATACTTACTTACTTAATCAGATAGAATCACTAAATGATGAAATGATGCACCTTGGATGTGGCAGATACAAAGAGATCAATGGGACTGATTGATAAATAAATAAATACATACATAAATAAAGAACAAAATAAAGAGAGAAAAAAGGCTAGGTTACTTGGGAAGGGAACCCTATAAGAAATAAATAAAATCAAATGCTAAAGAAGGAAGGAAGGAAGGAAAGAAAGAAAGAAAGAAATAAAGCCAAAAAGATGAAGAAAGAAAGAGTCCATAAATGAAATGGAAGAAAGCCAAAAGGCTTAAGAAATTAGCAGATGAATGTTTAATGGCTCCACTCATACCCATCTGCTGCTGCCTCCCATTATTTACTCATGGCATTTCAGACGCGCCCTCAGCCATGCAGAGGAGAACGAGGACAAAGTTGTGCGAATCAGCTGTGTGCTCTCTGTGTGTGTGCATGTGTGTGTGTGTGTGTTTTTGGGTGCATGCTTGCACAGATAAAGTGAGTATAGGGCATACATGTGGGAATATCTTTGTGTGTGTATGCTTACATAAGTATAAGTATATATACTCTTTTGATCCCGTGAGGGAAATTTGGTCTCTGCATTTAACCCAATCCGTGAATTAGTGAAATACACACAGCACACAGTGAACACACAGTGAGGTGAAGCACACACTAATCCCGGCGCAGTGAGCTGCCTGCAACCACAGCGGCGCTCGGGGAGCAGTGAGGGGTTAGGTGCCTTGCTCAAGGGCACTTCAGCCATGGCCCACTGGTTGGGGCTCGAACCAGCAACCCTCCAGTTACAAGTCCAGAGTGCCAACCAGTGGGCCACGGCTGCCCACTGCCCACATCCCTTTTTATCCACAAGTACAGTATATTTCTCTAATGGGAATCATCTGTAGCATGTGTGTGTGTGTGTGTGTGTGTATGTGTGTTGTGTGTGCACACACGCACGTGTGTTTATCCATTAATTGACCGATCCCAAGCCCCTCCTCCCATTGTCAGTCCAAAAGACAACAAAAGACAGTTTAAGACAGGTATGTCTTAAACATAAAAGGTTCACTTTTAGAAATCACAACTATGCAAAACAGAATGCCACCAAATATTGTATAGCTCTTGGGTTCCCTGAGTTTTTCTCTTCTCAATGGTGGGCTTCAATCTGAATGTTTGTAGTTCCCCTTTGAGTTTATTCTCTTTATATCTGTTAAAAGACAAATTCAACAATATATATGATATCCATTTCTGGGACAAAGTGTTTTAGTTAAGGGTGGCTTCACAATATTATGCCTGAACTTTTAGTCAAGCAGACTCACAAGTAGGCATCTGGGTTATCAATATATGATTGAATAAACAGAAAATGAATTAATTTTCTTGTTTTTATTCAAAATCAAAATTTGTAAAATGTGACTGGGACAGTCACGCCATATGAGCTTTTTTCTGGTTTGGCTGAAAATTGTGAAAAAATGGAAGATTAATCCCATGAATACTCTGTATGTTCATATAAAACAGCATTTGAACAATATCACCATAGTTTTTGATATATTTTTTATAATTTACCTATCTTTGACACATTGGACCAAAAAAAGGCCATGTCATGTCAACCACCCAGCTGCTATACACCAGCTCTTGTTTTTCTACATTAATTTCATTTAATTTCTTTGTTCTCCCGTGTCAGGTTAAAGCAACAAAGCAGACGGTCCTACAATTTGGTTGTATGGACACTGATTTTAATCACCACAGTCCAGAGAAAAGTAATCCACTAACTTATTTAGCTCCATCGCATGAAAGTGTTCTACAGAGCCTAAGGTCTCAAACACCTGGGGCAAGCACAAGAAGACTAATACATTTTAGTGTAACAAGTTGAAGCCTCGAACAGAGTCTAGATCCTGAAAATTCACACATGTATCAGCGAAGGGTATTTACATATTACAGATTAGGGGTGTGTTCCCCAAAACCATAGTTGCTAACCTGTTAGTAACTTAGTTGGTTGGCAATGGGAAATTGCATTGCAACCAACAAAGTTGCTTACTTAGTCATACTTGTCATACTGCATATTAGGACATTAGCATACTGCATTAGCATATTAGGACATTAGCATACTTCTGAAAGAGTGGTTGTGCACATCCCACCCTTCTTTAGGCCAGGTGCAGGACAAAGTATACAGAAAAACAAAATGTCAAAAAAGGAGTGAATTTCTGCACACTGGAGTCTAGTTCCCAGTTCTTTTTTTATAAAACCAACAATGTGTCAACCCATCTGGGTCTTCTTCAGGCAAAATACATTGTTGGTTTTAATTAAACAAATTGGGAGCTAGACTCCTGGTGTGAGGACATTCTCTCGTGTGAGTGGCATACTTACCACATGTAGAACTCACTCATCTTTACATGCATTTCAGATCACCAGTGGACCTGAAGCGGGACAGTGAGGTTATCCTCTCTTAACCCACCCTCAGCTACTTTGAGTGGGTCTCGGAGGACTCCCTGGCTGAGAGACCACAGAAGTCAGAACAGCTGAGGCAGCAGCAGTGTCTAACAGCTAACGGCTAATTGTGCCATTTTATCACCAGCTAGCAGACAGCTTTGGGAGCCACTCATCACACGCTGGCCTCTTAAATGAGACTAAATGAAATGCTAATGTGTTACATGATGCAGTAAGTAAAGCTAGTCTTGACTCTTAAAATTTACGACATGGTGGATATATTTTGGGATCTCATCAACTATGCACATGCATTCGCTCGTTTGTTCTTTCATCCCATCCATTCATTCATCAATTCATCATTCACTCATCCTGAAGCAATTAACTTGGGAGTCTTCTCAAAAGTTTTTTGCCATTCTTTCATTTATTCACCTAAAGGCATATATCACTGATGCATGATGGGTAACTGGCACAGGTGTTTATGGGTGCCCATAAAACACAGGCAAGGGCAACGCACTGACTCCAATCACTAACGAGATGAATTACGGGGACATTAAAGGAATACGCCAACTTTATCAGGAAATTAGCTTATTAGCGGTCTACCTTAAAGTTAGATAGAGCGGACACACCATTCTCTTATCTGTGCGTGTTAGACCAGCCTGACACTGAAAGTGGGTTACACCAAGTTAGGTTAGCCTATAGCTATAGCATCCCTCCTGTTGACATTGTAGGCTAGTTGATGATTCAGGTGACTAAATCATTATATTTGACTAAGCTTGCACTCACACACATATCCCACAGACAAACACACACACACACACACACACACACACACACACACACACACACACTCTTGCATGCGCTCTCCAGCAGAGGTGACCTTAACCTAACGCTATCTGGACTCGCGTCAGCAGAGCACGGCTTGGAAAATCTGCGGGGACTAGTTACTCCAACCCATCTTCCTGGCAAACAGGAAGTGCTGCATTATTGATGACCACAACCCTTGGATCTGCTCAGTCATATTAAGATCACGCCAGAGGTAGCCTACCGTCACATGGGGTGCCCTTTAGGTTTAATCAGGGAGCTCCCCGGGGATGGTGGGGGGTGGAAGCAATTAGAGATTGTTAACTAGCATGTGTGTGTGTGTGTGTGTGTGTGTGTGTGTGTGTGTGTGTGTGTGTGTGTGTGTGTAGGTTTCTGTGTGCATATGCATATGTGTGTGTTCTCTTATTCTCTCTCCTGCCCTCTCTTCCTCCCTCCCTCTCTCTCTCTGTGTCTCTATCTCTCTCTCCCTCCTTCCCTCTCTCTCTGTGTCTATCTCTCTCTCCCTCCTTCCCTCTCTCTCTCTGTGTCTCTATCTCTCTCCCTCCCTCCCTCTCTCTCTCTGTGTCTCTATCTCTCTCTCCCTCCCTCCCTCTCTCTCTCTGTGTCTCTATCTCTCTCTCCCTCCTTCCCTGTCTCTCTCTAACCACGGAATGAGAGGAGAGGATGGGAATGAATAAAGCTCTCTGTGAAAACAGGCCAGGAGAATATTAGGAGGGAATAGGAAGTTAGATCAATAAGAGAAGCAATCAAGAGAGACCTTTAAGACCTGAAGGTCCCTTAAGTGTTCATTATGGGGATGTACATTAATGGATAAGTCTAAGAATGTATGGATCATTCCATAGGTTAAGTGGGTATGAGTAGATTTTTTTTAACAAACCTAAATCCATGCTGAAATAAATGTCCATGAAACTGTTTTAAAAGAGAAGTATATTTGTATCTTAAAAGTGAAGTGTATTTGAAGAGTTTGTTTCCAAAATGCTATCCACCATTTTACTTAATTTTCATAAATAATTGTTTTACATTTTGTTTTCAAAGTAATTTCAGTAGAACTGTAATCGGGTATTGTTATTTGATTTATTTTTATTCAATCAAAACAACACATCTGCAAATGTATTGATATCACCTGAAATACACAAGTAAATAACATTACTTTTTAACGTTTTTAAAATTAGCGATAGAGAGTTTTAGAACCAAACAAAATAAATTGGCTGTTCAAATGACTCATGTCACTTTATTTCGCTTTAGTTTTAACACTAAACATAAACAAGTAAACAGATTGAGTTAAAAAGTAGAAACTAAAATGAAACACCAAGGTCACATAAAAGAATTGAAAAGTATGTGATGAAAGGACCAAGACTTAAAAGACAAATGGCGTGGGTGGAGAGAGGGATGAAGAGAGAGAGAGAGAGGAAATGAAATGAGAAATGAAGGTGGAGAGTGATGGACTTCATCTCAACTCTGGCTCTTGCTCAGACGAGCCAACTGGAACGCTCTGCCTGGAATTACTTCCTGATCGGAGAGCCACACAGCAAAAACCTGGAGCGACAGATGGACTACAAACACACGCACGCACGCACGCACGCACGCACGCACACTAACCTAACGCACGCACGCAAACCTAACTGACCACCACCAATGTGTAGCGCCCACCTTGGAGGTGTACGGTAGACATTACGCAACCCCTCCTCTGTCTCTCTGGACAGCTGCTCATTCATTAACCTCTCTTGTTAAACCTTATATATCTGGCAATACCTCTGAAACAACCCCCCCCCCCCCCCACACACACACACACAAATACACACACACACACACACCGACCCATCCATCCACACCCCAAACCTCCCATATCTGGTTTAGACAGCAGTTATTAGGATAAGTGCCCCTCTGAAAAGCTGCATTTCCCTCCCTACCCCCCCATAATAAGGCTCATTTCCAGTCACGTCAACTCTGGGCAAAGATGCTTCTTGGCCATCAGCCCGCTGGAGTAATAGCTGTAGCTGTGCCTTCCCCTGCTCATAAACAGGCCCCGAGTCCTCCCTCCATGTTGTGTTTACAATGACAGCTATTTACAGTATGGGATGCTTATATTAGAATTTTTATGGTAGCTTACTGTTGTTGTGGTTCATAGTAATTAACTGATTCTGTAATTAAGCATAACTGTTGTGCTTAGTGATACAAGTTACATTGCAGAGACAACATCCAGCCTTTTATTGATTTATCTTTATATCCACCACGTAGCTAGTTCCCTCGATTCATCATCCAGAGATATATTCCTCTTCGTCCATTTGGTTATTGTGTATACATCAGTCCTGTCATGTTCAGACATACACACAGGCACACGCAGGGAGAGAGAGAGAGAGAAAGAGAGAGAGAGAGCTGGCACAGAACTGTCCATAGTAATCTGAGAATCTGTGTGAGCGGTGTATAGATGCATTATTCAGCAACAACTCTGCAAAAATGTAAAACTCAGCTACAGATGGTACTATTATTCTAATGGGCTGGCAGGTGGCTATTAGCTCTGTATCATGGGACACCTGAAGAAAGTAGGTCTGATAATAAAAAGTAAAGTTTAACCACTGTTCCATATCAGTGCTCTGGCAATGTCCAATGGTAACTATAGCAACCAATTCAAAATTACACAAGGATGATCCAACTTAATTAAATATCAGTGAATAAAATCTGCGGCAGTAGCTGAAGCTCAGTCAAATGGAACAAACGGAAGCAAATGAAGCAAACTTCCTGAAACCCCATCTAAAGGAATTGAATTAGCCATGAAGCTCAAGCTCTCCTCTCCTCCTCTCTCTCACCTCACGGCACAAGTCTAGATTGCTCAGGAGAGTGTTATGTGGACCGTGGGGCCCGAGCAGCTCAATCCTAGACTGCTCTGTGGAGTTGAGGGAACTGAGAGTAGCCTAGCCCTGAGCGACACTTCCCCCTGCTGTTCTACTGCTGAGATAACCAGGCCTGAGCGACACTTCCCTCTGCTGTTCTACTGCTGTGATAACCAGGCCTGAGCGACACTTCCCCCTGCTGTTCTACTGCTGTGATAACCAGGCCTGAGCGACACTTCCCCCTGCTGTTCTACTGCTGTGATAACCAGGCCTGAGCGACACTTCCCTCTGCTGTTCTACTGCTGAGATAACCAGCCCTGAGGAACACTTCCCCCTGCTGTTCTACTGCTGAGATAACCAGGCCTGAGAACACCTGCTGTTCTACTGCTGTGATAACCAGGCCTGAGAACACCTGCTGTTCTACTGCTGTGATAACCAGGCCTGAAGAACACCTGCTGTTCTACTGCTGTGATAACTAGGCCTGAGGAACACCTGCTGTTCTACTGCTGTGATAACCAGGTCTGAGGAACACCTGCTGTTTTACTGCTGAGAGTAGGCCAGGCCTGAGGAACACCTGCTGTTTTACTGCTGAGAGTAGGCCAGGCCTGAGCGTCACTTCCCCCTGCTGTTCCTCCTGCTGTAATAACTTTTTGAGCAATGTTGCTGGTAATGTTCCTGTGTATTGCTGTTCGAGCACGTTCCCATTGATATATTGTATAAACATATAAACATGTTCCTGACATACTGCATACATTTGTACAAGACTGAAGTCACATATGTAACAATTCCATAACTTCCATAACACATAGACATCACCTACAATGTCCCCTGGATTAAGATTGTACTGGTTAAGTTTTCTTGGTTCAGCAACAGATAAGTAGGAGAAGAGACAAGAAAAAGGAGAAGTGATATCACTTATTTATCACTTCTTCTCCTTTTAGATACAGTAGGAGAAGAGACAAGAAAAAGGAGAAGTGATATCACTTATTTATCACTTCTTCTCCTTTTAGATACAGTAGGAGAAGAGACAAGAAAACAGAGAAGTGAGAAGTCACTTATTTATCACTTCTTCTCCTTTTTCTTGTCTTTTCTCATATCTGCTGGCTGTTGAGTGCTGTCCCTCTCACAGGACAGTAAAACTGCATGGAGAAGGAAAAAGTCCAAAAGTTAGTGAGTGATAGAGAAAGAGTGAGAGTGTGTGTGTGTGTGTGTGTATTTGGGGGGATGCACTGTGTGAGTGTGAGTGTGTGTGTGTGTTTGTCTGTGTTTATGAAAGACAGAATTGAAATGAAAGAGAATGACTAAGTGTGGGTGAGAGCAATGTACAATAAGTGTGCAGGTAAAATCTAAAGTAAGTGTGTGTGTGTGTGTGTGTGTGTGTGTGTGTGGGCGGGTGTGAGAGAAAGACAGAGAAAGAAAGAGGGAGAAAGGGGGGGGGGACAGTTTATTATGCATTTCCAAAAGGAGCGTCTCAGCTTTCTGCAAACTACAGAGAAAAGGAGCCCCTCAGTGGCCTCTGTCAAATAAAAAGAGCCTCGGCCCTGAAAATCTCTCATAACAACCCCCTGTTTATGATTCTGCCTCCTCTGTGTGTGTGTGTGTGTCTGTGTGTATGTGTCTGTGTGTGTGTGTGTGTCTGTGTGTGTCTGTGTGTATGTGTCTGTGTGTGTGTGTCTGTGTGTATGTGTCTGTGTGTGTGTATGTGTGTGTGTGTGTCTGTGTTTGCTGTGTCATCACTTTTGGTTCTGTTTAACAGATTCTTCCGGAACAACTCAACAGTTCACTGCTAAGCCCTTTAAGCTCAGAGCAAATAAAACCATTTTTAATGCACCTTCTCAATTGTGTGACTTGCCTGTGAGAAAGACACACAGATTAGTGTGAGTCCAGTAAGCACTTCAGACCGAGCCCATGGAAATGAGGCCTTGAGGTTGTGCCAATAAAGCCTCATTCAAGCTCCCTTTTCATACAGAACATAAAGCTGCAAGATTCATACATTGCTCTGTTCCTGCAAGATTTTATGGTGGTGTGTTCAGGTTCCGTGGAAAAAGAAGGAAAAAATTAACGTAGAGGATGGACAACGGGCTGAAGGCTATCCGTACAGACCATTGCTGACCATAAACGGGCACATGAATGGGCCTTATAAGAACCAAACCACTAACACAACCACTACACTCAATCTGCGCCGCCTGCAACATTTTTTTCTTTAGAAAAACAAAATAGTCAAATAAATAAATAGATGAAGTTTTAAGCCACACGCTGAGCGACTCTTTGACCTACCACTTTCCTATACGTGTCAGCTTTGTGTACATTCTTTGCCTTTACATCTCCCAGCGTGATGTCACCCCCCCCCCCCCCCCCCCCCCCCCAGCAATGGCTGTTGCCTGTGGCGGGACCTGCTTAATACTCACTCTCAGCCCAGTAAGAGAGAAGTGCTCACATGGAAAATATGTGGAATGCAATGATGTGACACACACACACACCTCGTTTGTTGTCTCGTTTGTTTTTGTCAAATAAAGCACAATAATATTAAGCTAACTCAACAAACAAAACTCATTTTAATAATATTATTTTTTACAAGTCAAACTTTTTAATAATATTATTATTTGACATATTCTCTCATTCGCAATACTCACACGAGAATACCGCCACCACACATCGAGACACCTACGGTATATACACCTGTTGTCTATGCAGCCAAATGCACTCAGTGGCCTTTATGCACCATAAAACCCAGTCGGCTAGATGTGCAGCCTCAGCCTTTTCTGCTCTTCTCCTCAATCATGCCCGGAATGAAGATAGATAGACAGACTAGAGAGAGAACAACAGCTTCTCAAAGCCAAGAACAGAGAGACAGACAACCTCTCAAAGTTAAAGACAGACAGACAGACAACATCTCAAAGTCAAGGACAGACGGACAGACAACATCTCAAAGTCACAAATGGACAGACAGACAACATCTCAAAGTAAAGGACAGACAGACAGACAGACAACATCTCAAAGTCAAGGACAGACAGACAGACAACCCTCAAATACATGAAGACAGAACAACATTTCTGTATGAAGACAGATGAATGAAGACAAGAAGAGACAGACATCCCTTGAAGACAGGGACAGACAGAACAGCATTCAAGGCAAGACAGACAGACAGACAGACCGTAAAGAGAAAGACAAACAACATACAAGACAGACAGACCGTAAAGAGAAAGCAGGAGACCTCACAGTAGTACTCAGCAGTGCTCTCCATTCCATTCACTGGTGCAGGAGACCTCACTAGTACTGTACTATGTAGTAGCATATACAGTACAATGCATAGAAAAAAAACTTCAAAGGAATTCAAATCTCTCTCTCTCTCTCTCTCTCCTTCTTACATGGTCAAAAGGAAAACTGTCCTTCAGGCCAATGAATTAAATTCCTCATATACTGTAAGTAAGTACTATCACTTCTGATACCATTGCAGAATAAACACCTTCCAGTAGGTGGCAGTATTATTTTAGTTATAATCTCTAGCTCACTGGTTCTGCAGTTCAGAGGTTACATCAACATTGTAGGCTATAGATTGCAATGTACCTCTCATTTACAGTCAGGGATGTAGTGGTAAAATAAGAGGTGGGTAAACTATGAATTATGTGATCTCGGTGAGGTGGACTGCTCCATGCGGTATCAGATTTTTAAAAAAGGCATTCAGAACATAGTTGATGATGATGGAGGTTAATGTCCAGGGGTTAAAGTGGGGGGGAATGGGGAGGAACACAGTTCCGCCACCTCAGATAAATTAATAATAAACATATTCCTTCATACCGATAGTGCAATTATATTGTTAAAATAAATGGTGAGTTATTTTTTTTGTGTGTACAGAGGTGACCAAGAAGCTCGCAATTATTGTCCAAAAAGTATTGCTACACCACGATACTCAATATGTTGTCCAACGGTGAGTCATTTTTGCATCAACACTGGATTATAGGGTTCCCCCACCTGCCAAATTAACCACTGTTAATGTCCAATGTTTATAACAATACCAGTGGTATTAAATGGTTCCTAGTGTTGATAAGTGTACATGTGGATAATACAGTGTGATTTTTGATTGTTAGAATTGTTGCAATTGGTAAACAAACTCTTTTGAGAGGTGGTTTGGATCAGTATCTCTCTCTCTCTCTCTCTCTCTCTCTCTCTCTCTCTCTCTCTCTCATCTCATTTCAAAAGCTTGGGGCAGGTAAACCATTGAACTGATGTTTTATGTGGCCATAACTACAGTGACTGGTTATTGACTTTGCCACTCCCAATTGTAAAGGTGAGAGAGAGAGAGAGAGAGAGAGAGAGAGAGAGGGAGAGAGAGAGAGAGAGATGTACCAAGAAGCAAACACAAGAGCTAAACTCACTCAACCTGTTACTCCTCCCTGTCACTCACTCACACACACACACAGTTATTAGCTTCTTCACATGAACCCTGCTTAAAATTCAGTGAATAATATAATAAACATTTTCTTGGTTGCTTTGATGCACTTAATGAAACTCCACTTGATCTTGAGCTTAACATTCTTAGCACAGCGGAAGTCATCTCTTGTAAATGAAACACCAAGGTCACATAAAAGAATCGAAAAGTATGTGATGAAAGGACCAAGACTTAAAAGACAAATGGCGTGGGTGGAGAGAGGGATGAAGAGAGAGAGAGAGGAAATGAAATGAGAAATGAAGGTGGAGAGTGATGGACTTCATCTCAACTCTGGCTCTTGCTCAGACGAGCCAACTGGAACGCTCTGCCTGGAATTACTTCCTGATCGGAGAGCCACACATCAAAAACCTGGAGCGACAGATGGACTACAAACACACGCACGCACGCACACTAACCTAATTCAATTCACGATTCAAACTCCACTTGATCTTGAGCTTAACATTCTTTGCACAGCAGAAGTCATCTCTTGTAAATGATTTAACGCATTTTCATTGGTTTAACTCATCCACATTCACATCCTTTTTCAAAACATTTAACACAGTTCTCATTCAGAGTCCATACTCCATTGGATTACAGTTTTTCTCGATTGCTTAAGGAAACTGGGATCCACTTAGTCTTCATGAACACTTTCTTTGCACAGCAGAAGTCATCTCTTGTAAATGATTTAACACATTTTCATTGGTTTAACTCATCCACATTCACATCCTTTTTCAAAACATTTAACACAGTTCTCATTCAGAGTCCATACTCCATTGGATTACAGTTTTTCTCGATTGCTTAAGGAAACTGGGATCCACTTAGTCTTCATGAACACTTTCTTTGCACAGCAGAAGTCATCTCTTGTAAATGATTTAACACATTTTCATTGGTTTAACTCATCCACATTCACATCCTTTTTCAAAACATTTAACACAGTTCTCATTCAGAGTCCATACTCCATTGGATTACAGTTTTTCTCGATTGCTTAAGGAAACTGGGATCCACTTAGTCTTCATGAACACTTTCTTTGCACAGCAGAAGTCATCTCTTGCGAATGTGTTCACACATTTTTGTTGGGTTCACACAGTTCTCACACCGTTTTACAATCAACACAGATGTCATTCAAAGTCCCCAAACTCAATTGGTTTCCCCGTGCCAAACAAAAGGAAAACATCTTTTCACAGGTGGTAGAGATTCCTTGCACAAGTCTGAATCTCTGAATCTCTCCTTTGCACAAGTATTCAATCAGTAATCATTCATTATCCATATGCCATGTCTGTTCTGTGTTGCTATTTGCAAGTAAAGGGGAGTGACAAATTATACGTGTCATACGAGAAATAATTTTCTTGATTCTGTCCTCTCCTCCTGTAATCAACTTTGCAGTTTTCTCTAATTAAGGGAGCAAATTCAAGGACCATTATAGTTAATGTGCTGACTAACTGGCAAGTACCTCATAACTATGTTATGTATAAAAATGTTAGGATGAAAAATATTGTTGTCTGTAATTCTGGGGGGAAATCCAAGGACAGTTATAATTAGTGCACTGGGAATTAACTAACTTGGAAGTACCTCACAACATTGCTGTCTGAAATTCAGCAACTGATTCAAAGGAAATTAACGCTGACATGCTAACTAACCCGCAAGTTGGTGAACTCGGGTACATCAGACTTGCTATAATATTAATATTAAAATGAATTACTATTGAATGATTGCATTCCTGTATGTATTAAGCTACATGGCAGTTACATAATGTATTTAATTTAATACCAAACATGACACGATTTAGAGGTATAAGCTATTACGCGGCAAAAAGGAACCTAATTTGACCTTAAAAGTCACTTTGCAAAAGGTATTTTGTTCTCTGGAGGGACCTGAACTATTTTCTTCACCTTTTTGATGGTCAAAGCTGATTTCTGCATGAGAAGAGGTTTAATTTGATACCATACATGATGGGTTTATATATTTAGCTGATTTTCTATGAACAAAAAAGGGTGTGGCAGATGATGTAATTTTAAAGACAATGCTCAAGGTTGTCGGAGCGGCACGCGCCAGATTCTGAAAGGACACCCTCTTACCTATCAATTTATGAAAAAAAAAAAATGGCATTAGTACCTTATGTCACACTTATGCCAAAATTCCACAAAGTTCTACCTGACTAAATTGTCCAATAAAAGATTTATTCACGGAAGCAGGAATCATTCATACACATAGACCAAGATGCCATTACATAGGAAACACAAGGGAAGTCAATAAAACAAGCACGATACACGAACAGGGTCACAAACAGGGTCACAAACAATACACTGGGTAAAACATATGAGGTACAACCTAAATAAAGACTACACAAGCTAACACATACATGACATGGTAAACGCAATTACACTCACTAAAACCGACATTACACAATCCAGCATTCACACACATTGCATTCTGGGAGGCTAGCACTCAGTCCAAAAGACGCCGACGTTACACAGTAACACGTAACTCTATATTCAGATGTGCTGGTTATCAATGGGTTTGTGATTAACGCTCTTTTGGTGAAAAATGGAGCAAATGTATATGATTATTTTCTTTAAACATGATATAGATTAGCTTGCTAGACGGTGAGTTTTATAGCTAAGTGAACCGTGGGCTGAGCATGACATGAAGTAGGTTAGTGTCCACGACTCGTGAACGAGGGGATTTCAGTTATGAATTTCAGGGGAAGCAGTAGGAGCAAAACCTAGACTAGGCTATAAGTTATTGTTGTTGTTACTGGTCCGTGGCTCTTGTGTCCCTTGCCAGCCCAGTCCTGTGCCACTATCACTGTTCCAAACAGGGCAGTGGTACAAGCGGTAGGCGAGTGTGGCACGAGCGTGGTCGTGGGACAGTGGTGTATAGAAGTATAGAACTGATGATCGATTTCAGGTTTCAGTTCATGCAGTTTTCAGTAATTTTGCATTTTGGGTTGGTGTTCTTGATGTAATAATTTTGACTGCTTTGTCTGCCAAGTAATTTGTCAAATACTTTGTGAAGTTTGCATGGAAGAGAGACTGATATAACAAGAGGGCATTATTGCCTTTCATTAGGTCAGTGATATTTGTAAGTAAGACAAATGTCTTTTTTGGATAACTGAAAAGTGTATAGGCCTAGTCAGGTTAATAGGGCATAGATCACTCTGAAAGTGATCCCCAACAAAATCATTCTTCATGTTATTGTTATAGTTTTTGTGTGGACGTGAGGCCTTGCAAATGGTGGGCCAACCAGCCTTGCAAATGGTGGGCCCTGTATGGGTAAATCTTGCTGGCCTCTTGCTGGAGATGGCCTCTTGCTTAGGTTTCTTCTAATGACTTAATGTAGCGTGTGTGAATGTGTTGTCCCAAGTATACACTGTGTGTTAGCTGCTCTGTTCTCTCCCTCCATTCTCCACTGTGCCTGTTCTGCTTATCCAGGACCAAGGAATCAGAGGGTACAGAGGGTGTGCGATATATGGCTGGAATGGTCAGATAAGATCATTTTTTATGTCCACACAATGGGGCCCTTACACAAAGGGAGGTGTGGTGATCCAGCATCTTCCACACCCCCCATAACACTCCTGACTCCAGCCAAATGTGTTATCCTTCTTACCATGTCCCTCTTATAGGTGTACAGAGTATATGGAGAGCTACCCATCCCCTCCATATTGTCTTTTGTGTAGTTCACACACAAACTGAAATCTTTTTATTTTTTGGAAACCTAAATAAGTGTCAGCCCTCCTTTTTATGTTGCAGTCACCATACCTTCCTCCCAGTCTTTTTTTGCATTTGTTCCTGTTCTTGTTTTAAACACACATTGAAAACTGCTGTAGTCTCACCAGACGGCTGAAATATAAATTTTATTGAAACAGTTGATTGCTTATTGAGTTACAAGTGTGTTATTGAAACAGTGGGTGTCTTATCTTGCTGTATTGATCAAACTTTTCACATTTAAGTTGTTATTGATTCTTATCTTATTCTTATTGATACCTTCAGCTTCATCTCACCACACCAACTGAGAAGGACACTTTTTGACAATGTAAGTAAAGTAGGCTATATGTAGTGTGATGCAGGAGGCAAATGTAGGAATCCAATAACAGCTCATGCAAGGAAGGAAACAAACGTTCAATGTTAGCACTACAAAGAACATATGTTAGATCGATGTTGCAAACCAATTATACTCGCAATATGCAATTGACACTATAATGTAAGCATGTTCGCGCGTAATAACACTCGTTTTTGGTTTGTTCTAATGTTTCCAGTTCAATAACGCACTCGCTGCTGTCTATCCCATCGACATAACACGACACGCAGAGAGCTGTTTGGAACTGTTGAAGCGTACGTGAACCACGTGACCGCGTGGCGGCGACATTGAGTGTCGCAACTCTCTATGGCTCTGGCCCAGACTACTGAAGTTTGGAAACTATCATGGTCAAAACTTACAAAGTAGGCTACTATGTTTTAGGAAACAGACGTAACTTACATGTTGGTTAGTTGAATGATGCATAGTAGCCTAGGGCGACCACGTTGGTAAAAAGCTAACCTCCGTAGTTGTAGCATAGGGAATAATGCACCCCTGATTGATCCTTCAATGTGAGTCACCTATTCTCCATCAGCGAGCTCATGTGCCCAAAGCAGGAAATTCCCTTTTATGGCGTTCAAAGAAATGTTTATGGAAAGTTCAATTAGCAGTGAATGCAGGAAGCAAGATCATAAATGCAGTGAATGCAGGAAGCAAGATCATAAATGCAGGCCAGGTATTATTTTCATGCGTACGAAACCAAACAGCAAATAAGTGCAACAGCCTATTACGCTGCATCTAGTAGGCTAGCCTACAAAATCTGACACACCCACCACGGCAGAGAAAACGTACTGTAAGCTACCGCCCTGGTGTATATTGTGTAATAAAACACTTCGACATTGAACGTAGCCCTGGCAAAGTGTAGCCTACTGTATGTGTGTCGTTTTGACCTCAATAGGCGGATATAGAATAGAAATGTAGTCGACGTTTTCCAGCAAAATTGTATCAAACGTCCCAGTGTTTCACAAAGACTTTGCTTCGCCCATCACTGCACAGAGCACGGTAAGGTTTAACTCTACTTGTGAGTTATAGCCTATTGGGTCGAGAACTGATCTCATATTACAGTTTTTCCTCGACTGCTTATGGCCACCTTACACCAAACAACTTTGACAAGATTTGGGAAAGATTCTTGAAAGATTGTAGTCTTTTAACTAATACCCCCCATTCAATCTTTACTTAAATCTTAACTAATACCCCCCATTCAATCTTTACTTCTTTATTCAATCTTTTAAGACTCCAATCTTTCAAGAATCTTTCCCAAATCTTGTCAAAGTTGTTTGGTGTAAGGAGGCCATTAGATAAACTGAGATCCACTTGATCTTGATTTTCAACTTCTCAACACAGCAGTCATCTCTTGTAAATGTCACATTTTCATTGGTTTAACACATTTTATACAGCCTTTTCCAAAACATTTAGCACCGTTTTCACACGAAGACTCCAAACTCTATACTGGATTAACTGTGTTGATCAAATGGAAAGCATTGATGTAGGCCTACAGCTAGTTTATATTGCTTGAAAAATTATGAACTGGTAATGTCACTGAATATCCCCTGTGAGAATTCTCAATCAGCAATATCGATAAGAGATACCATCTATGTTTTTTGTTGCTATTTGCAAGCATGACGCTAAGGCACCGAGAAAGTACTGTTTTCTTTAGAGAAAGTAAGTTTTTTGCCTTTTTGGTGAAAAAGACAGTATACAAGCTGAAAAGTCTATCTATTTACTTTAGGTGTGTATCAATGAAAAATGACAAGGTGTACTTCAATGACTGTAGGCCTAGTTACTGTAGGCCTTACATGTCACTGATAGTTACATCTTTGGATAAATTAATACAATTCAATACATTTAAGTCTTTTCATAATTTTATTGATACCAGAAACATTAGAAAGCAATGGCACAGAGAGCAAAAATCAAGGCTGAAACCCCTGATACTGAAAACTATGTTTGCATTTTTTTTGTCCAGTGAAATGATCGATTGAAAGCACACAGCGATTTGACAGTAAGTTGTGTTGTTTGAAGGCACAATGCTTGTGCTGCATGTTTTAAAGGAAAGTACACAGTGATTTGACTACAAAGTGTCCATCAGTAAACTCATGCTCAAAGCAGGAAATTCCATTTCATGACGTTCCAGGACATGTTTATGGCAAGTTCAACCAGTTGTCAGTGCCTGCAAGAAGTAAGCTCATAAATATAGGCTAGGTATGATTTCCGTGTAAACGAAACCAATGCAGTGATTAAGTGCAATATTGAGTTGGATCCATTATGCACTGGCTTTTAATAAAACATAATAGGCCTAGGCTAGCTGAAACACACACCAAGAGAGAGAAAACGTACCTCCCTGTTGCATATTGTATGTAGCACTGGCGCAGTGTGTCAAATTAGAGAGTTCTAGTTCCGGGTAGGAAACTGCACCCCCTCCCCTCCTCCCCTCCTCCTTCCAAGATCGAAACACAAAAGAGCTGTTATGCTACAGGAATTCTGAGATGTTTTTTTTTACAGACTGCTGTATATCAGAGTTATGTCTATACGTTTTGCAAAAGACGCATATTGTTATTAATATATTATTTGCTTTTCAGCCAGGAGGGGCCCCAAGAACAAATCTTGTTAAGGGTGCCTATGAGCATCGTAAAGTCCCTCTTACGAACGTCTTAAGACTTGCCGACTGTTTCCCGAAACCATCGTAGCTTAAGAGCGTTGTAAAAACACTCGCAGATCTACGAGTGCTCCAGAGTTCTCGTTACCAGCTATTAGCGTCTTAACAGGTAGGCCTACTTCTCACTGAGGTCACCAACAGGACATACAGGGGAATTACAACTTAGAATACTATATCCAACTACGTTCCCATTCTTTATTGTGTTTACTTGTGATGAATCAGATTTTAGCATGCAAAATAGCATACATTTAATGGTCATAATAATGTCATTAAAAGCCCTGTTGTGTTAGGTCTAGCCACACATTTACATTCACTAACCGATAATAAATGGATCTTTTTTTTTCATTCTCTAAGAAAACATACTGTAACAAGGAAGTGAACAAAGAAACATTTTATAAGCAAGCACAATGGCAACAATCACCAAATATTGTGCATTTTTTTAAAGTAATGCTCTCCTTTCTCTTCCCCATTCACAGGCGCTATACTGGCAAAGATTTTGCTTAATTCTTAGTCAGGTTTGGAGGAGATTGGCACTTTTTGTCATCCCCCCAGAGACACAAACACAGACATTCTGGCCACACACAACAAATCCCACACAGAAAACATGTCCAAACCCAACTACCGCAAATGGATCTTGGAAGCTATTGATTCACTACAGTCTAGTAAAACCAGACCAGACATGCAGAGGATATGTGGGAGGCTAAAGAGGAAACATGGGTCAGACCCATTTCGCACCCGTGCGGAACTGGAGAAACTGGTCCAAAAAAAGAAGGTAGATAAAGTTATCTGCATGGGCTCCATTTCCTACCGGAACCCTGCAAAAAAAGTGCAGAGGAAACGTCAGAAAAAGAGTGAACTCACACCTGACTGCAGTAGCGAACAAGCCAAGTATGAAGACAAGGAACCCAAGCCTACACAGGCTATGCAGAACCTTTACCTACAAACGCCGACCCAATCCCCTGTCACAGCCACTGTGCTAGACAATTCTGCAGGAGGTTTCAACACACGTTAGTCAAATTTTGATTTTATTTTTTATTTCAGTAGCCAAAAAAAGTTGTTCTGTGGAGAATGGCCCTTGTGACAATTGTAAGTTGCTTCGGATATAAGCAGGAAAGTGTTGGGGGGGGGGGGGGGGGGGGGCGCTGTGAACGAGGTAGCAGAGAGGGGGGTACTCAGGCACAAATGGAGGGCGTTAATCAAAGTTTTCATCACAACTTTTAAACTTATGATGGCAACAGTCCTGCCAACCTGTATGCATTTTGCGTATTGGGCACACATTTTTTTTTCCACATACGGCATAGTCTGCAATGTAATTGTTGAACGATTCAGGGCTCCAAAAATTAAAATGTAGGCTCATAAACACACAGCCTATGCTAAAGTGGATCTCAATGTTGACAGCATTAATTATTTAAAAACAATCGGTAATTTGCATCATACTGTACATGAGTCAAGGGTCTTAAGGAGATTTTTTGAAGATAAAGAGGGACACCCCTGCTCTGGTAGGAACTGGTAGCATGTTCCGCCAACAGGGAACTACAGACGAGAAAATATAAGTCTTGTGCAAATGATTGAATAAATGCCTATATTTCAGTGTATGCTGCCAACATTCTCTGATAGCCTCTCAGGCAACATACTGTAGACTACATGCTATGTTGCCTAATCATATTCAAAATTTCAGCAGAAGACAGAAAGGCCTTTCCTACACCAGAGTACATTATTAATAAATAATACAGTTACATACAGCTCATAAGCTTCCAACATTCTGACCATCATAGAGATTCGAATTATATTTGCAGGTCAGGGGGTGTTTGTTCAAAAAAGGTTGAGAACCACTGTTCTAAAGTCACTACAACCTATAACCTCATTGGCCATATTATACACCTGATGGATATTTTATTTAATTGACTGACACCTGTCCCATGGCCTCTTCTAACTAATTATGTAAGAGATAATGTATAGAACCCCGGTCATTATTGTGAAAATAAGTCCCGACAGGGCGAACCAGACCCCAACACGCAGTGGAGGGGTCTTGTTCCGCCCTGAAGGGACTTCAAATCCCATTCAAGTCAAATGGAGTGTTCTACTTGCCTTGTGAAGAGCCGTGTAATAATATTATATAATTATTTGATGTGGTTGTTCTACATATAGATTTGGGGGCACTTTTCAACTCTGTCAGCTTCATCTTAACCATGTCTTGTACACTGGAGCCACTTAGTTTTTTCCTCAGCAGCAAGCTGTCTCTATAAGCTAAACAAAAATGTCATTTTTATGCTGTCTCTATAACCTAAACAAAAATTGTCATTTCAACATGCACAATTTATTCAGGGTTACAACCAAATTTGACAGAGTTGGTATGACATGAGGACACAACTTAGAAGTTGTTATAATAATGATGTAAAGTTTACTTCTGAGTGTTTCCCTAATTCACGGAGGGGATAAATGCAGATACCAAATATCCCTCACGGGATCAAAAGAGTATCTATACTATACTGTGTGACCAAGGTTTCATATCTTGATATAGGTATTTTTATATCCAAATTAACATATCCTGATGGAGGTCATTTTAGAAAGCCATTAACAATACATATCTTGCTATAGAACATTCCAAAAATATGGACAGAATCTTTCAAGAGAGGCTGATTGATGAAATGCGCCGTCACAACGAACACAGTAAGAACTTGCCAAAAGTGACACCTTGGAAAGAGATCGCCAGGAAGCTCGGAGAAGATAAAATAACTTGCTCTACAAAATGGAAATATTTAAGACGTAAATACGTCAAAGCAACTAAAAAAGGCACAGTCATCCCACCCAGCAGCATCTTGGCTAAGATGCACTGGCTTTCCCCATATGTAGCATCGGATGTCCCTAAGGTGAGTCTATGGTATAATTAACACATCTGCCACTGATGCTGTACACATAACTACAACTGTTGAACCTATGAAACCAACATTTTTCAGACTATTGACATTAATAATACTTGAGTGAGGTTGAATTATAACAGTGGGAGAGTTTGGATCGCCCCTGAATTGACCTGCGTACCATTGGTGATTGCACTTTATTCTGGTGTATATCATTAAGTCTCTCTCTCTCTCTCTCTCTCTCTCTCTCTCTCTCTCTCTCTCTCTCTCTCTCTCTCTCTGCTATTTTAATCTTTTTCCTCCTAGGGTATAAAGTGCCCCAGAGTGTCTTCTCCCTCCAAATTGCTCACAGATAATTCTGAACATACACAAGCCAACACATCCACTAGTGGGGGCTTTTCAAGAACAGGTAAGGTTATGTTTGTGTTTGCAGGCCAAGCAACAGGTCATATTTTTGATGTATGTTGTGGTAACCCAGAAACGTGTACAAACAGCTCTTACAGCAGTGTATTAGCTTGCTATACATTTTACCTGCCAGTATGAAATCTTAAAATATTATGTGTGTTTTACTATATAGACAAACAGGTCATTTTTAAAAATATGCCCATGTTCTGCTGTGATTAGGACCAACTGTAGAAATTATGATACCCTGAGACTATATCTGAGTCAGCAAACTTGTTGTCAGACACACACACACACACACACACACACACAAACCACATCCTGCACAAGCTGTGCTGTAGCAGCTGCTTACAGTTTTTTTCTGATTGCTTAAGCACATTTTTTGTAACTATGGCTTTTTTTGCAAAACTCTACACACAAATAGGAAAACCTTTCACCCAATCAGCAAAACATTGTAGTTCTCTTGCAAAAGCTAACACACCTTGCTTAACTCTTCACACCTTCGTAAAAATTGTGCTTTCGTATCAAACAGTAAACACAAGCCATCACAATAATAAGCACACAATGTGCCAACTACACACTTTCTCTGTGCACAAGGTAGACTATGTCAGTTTGAGGTCATACTTTTGTCATAGTTCTGTAAACATACAGGGATCCAAACTTCAAGTATTGGTGTTTATTTACACACATCAAAACAAACACAAGTGTGTTTTTCCAAGTCAAAACACAAAATAGCAATTGAGACAAAACAAATCAGTCTACATCGGGTCATCTCTCTCAAAATGTCCTAGTCCAAGGCACCGGGGAAAATATTCTGGAATGCCGTATCCAGGCCTGACATGACAATATCCCCACATGTAGACTGATTTTTTTGCCTGTAAAAGGGCTATTTCTTACTCTTCTTACCCTTCCTCTTCCCCCTCCTCTTGCTCCTTCTTGTCCTCTTCCTCTAACTTCACCTCCTTGTCCTTGTCATCCTCTCCCTCACTTCTTCACCTCCGCGTCCTCTTCCTCCTCTTCTTCCTCCTACTTCTTCACCTCCACATCCTATTCTTCAGCCTCCTCTAATTCTTACTCTTCTCACTCTTCCTGTTCCCTCCATTGTACCCATTGTACATTACCTGTGGCTGATTTATAGTGCTTAGGCTGATTGCAAAGTGAACTAATTATCTAAAACAGTTTTCACATGAGAAAGTGTGCCAGAGAGTTGGCAAAATAGTGAAAATAATAGCCATACATGTGTATAGATTTGCTAGGAGTGTGTTGATCATTTGGAAATTGTAAAGCATGAGTGGAATTGTAAAGCATGAGTTGTGTTTACAGTTCCGCAAAAAGATATCTGAAGAATTCCTTGACACACAAGGTTTTTTCGTACAAGGGTTTGTATGAACTCAAAGATTAAGTGAGATTTTTTTTCAGGAATCTCCACATAGATTCAATTAGTCATTGAATCTATGTTAAATCAACATTACTTTGTCAAGGTTAAATCATTGAATCAAAGTCGCACTGCAACATTGATTCTACATCACGTTTGCACCCTCCATTAAGAGGGATGGGCATTTTTAGACTTTTCCCTCTTGAAATTGCACTGTGCCTACTTCAGAGGCCACTGTTCCCACCTAGTTTGGCCTCCTATCAAATGTTTGGTCTCTTTAGAAAGCTGAGACCTTGTAGTTTCTTAGGGAATAATCAGAGTAGCTGTGGGAAGTACTGGCACAGAGGTACAGAGGCTAGAATACTGTTTTATGTTTCTGCCGGATAACAAGTACCTCTGAACTGACCACATTTCAGCTCTCTAGGTCACTTGAGATGACTTAGAAACACAACTGAGCCCTAGCACCAGGTCTTGTGAAGATCAATGTAGATCAACATAGAATAAAAAATGACTGCTTTGGACCATTATTTGCCAAGGTATGCTCATGAATTTTGTAAAATGCCCTATGGAAACTCCCTATAGGACTTTTGGGTTCCCAAAATGCATACTGACAATAGAAGGCTGTAGAAGCATAATGAAAGGTAACACTCTGAGGTTTCTTGTAGATTATTTGGATTGTATGTCAGGGGTTATGAAATAGAATGACTACACAAAATATGGAATAATTACACAAAAGTCTCTTTTTTTGCATTTTCTTTGTTGTTTCAATGGGTGTGTTTAAGATGGACTACACATCTGCACAACTAATATAGGATAAAACAACATGAATATTCCATTTCTAGGGATTCCTCTGAATATGTCAAGACCCAATTTGTCGCATCTATTGCACTGCAGCTGCACTGCAGCTAGTAGGGAAGCACCATAAGAGGAGAAGGGCATTTTTTATCAAATTTAAGTGAGACATAGTTTGATTAATCTGACAATGTAAAGCACCATACAAATTGTACACCAAAAAGGTTGTCATATATGTATTCCCAAAAGTCCAAGCTTTCAAATAGTGTATAGTATTACTACATAACAATATGGTGCATACAATTGATTTAGAATGTTGGGGGGAGGTGGGCAGGTGTGCCATGGAAGGCACACTGTTTCATAACTGGAAGCAACTGGATTGCAATTCTAACTACAGATCAACAGGATTTCAATGGTATTTCAACTAAAATGAATATTGAAACAATGTTGAAATTACAACCAAACTAAAGATCAAAGTGATTTCAATGGTATTTCAATTGATATTAAACCTCAGTAAACCACTATTAATCTGGCAAAATATTGGGAAATTCATATCTGCTTTATCTACAGCCAGGATAAATTTGGCTAGGCCTAGGTATGTCTGGTTTAGGCTACACAAGCTTGTATAAATAACCATTGACAACTTGTTATCAGTTTGAAAAGCAAGTGCATTTATTCACTCTTCTTCATTTAGAAATTCACGTTTGCTGTGCTTCCCTGCCATCCCTTCAGCATAGCATCCATAGACCACCCAGTTGCAGTCAGCCTGATCCTCCACCATCCAGTAGCAGAGTGAAGCGGCACCTAACAGAAATAGAAGAAAAAAAGACAGTTGTTAGATAAATATGTTCAACTGAACAACAAACTAACAGCTAAGCCTACAATCAAGTAATTTTACGACACAACCTACCTCTCATACAAACATAGTTCCAAACGAATGCTAAGTTTCAGACAGTGCCATTTCCCTCGTCAGGCCAGCTATCTCTAGGAAAGGCGGCTACCATTTGAGTGTGAAGGTAATTATTACTTAGCTGCTAACACTACCGCCGCCACTGCACACAACCGCGAACCTAGAAACGTTCCCGAGGTCTAGCTAACGTAATATATATCTTACCTACTGAATCCTCAGTTGTTGCTTAATCAAGTTATTATCCATAATGCCAGTATTATCAAACTAGATAGAGTTAAACTTGACATTCTCTCTAGACGTAGCAGCTATGAGTATGTTGCTAACCAATAGCAGCTACGAGTTTGTTGCTAATCGATGACAGATAACGCCAGCGTGCTTGCTTATAGCCACCTTACACCAAACAACTTTGACAAGATTTGGGAAAGATTCTTGAAAGATTGTAGGCTTTTAAATAATGCCCCTCATTAAAACTTTAATCAAAAGACTCAAATCTATCAAGAATCTTTGTCAAAGTTTTTAACTAGCCGAGTCGTTAAAAACAGACTTCACACACTCCGTTCGAATAAAAAACACAAATTAATTGCAACTTACATTGGGTGTGGTAGGAAAACATCCGTTTCCTCATAGTTTGTTGGACGAAGCAGACGCCAAGAGAATGTAAACTTTCTTGAAGAGAATGGAGATATGATTGAAAGCAGTGTGGTCGAAAGCGATTAATTACAGGATGTGTAGTTTAGGGGGCACCAGATTGTATGCTTAGAAGCTGACATCGATTGACATGATTACGACCCTTCTAAATGAGCCCCCTTTGTGATGTCATAGAGAGAAAAATAAATGTTTTAACATTTTTTAATCCCCTATTTCGCAAGAAGTATAAACGTTTAAAAAAATCTGAAATGATAACTATCTTTTCCAATTCCAGACCTACACAACAGTTATTTCAACCATGTCTGTACGTTAAGCGGTTAGAGCTGGATTAATTTTTGAAAAGGTAAAAAGAAAAGGTTATAATAAGAAGAAGAAGCCAGGAGATTTCAATATAGTGGATTCCATCCACTATACAAATGCACAGAAGGAGTTATGACAAACTAGACCTAGTTAACTAACTAGGTCTAGATTCTAATAGAAAGCTGTTAGCTTTCCTATAAGCTATATAAGGTATAAGCTAGGCCTTACACAACATAAATTGTCACTAGGCTATGCTGGCGACCCAAATAAAATCTCCTGCGACCCAGTCTTTGGGAACCAATGTATTAGAAGAACGCTGTGTAACAGTAGTGTCTCTCAGATTTTAGAAATTAAATAAGATTTTTCATGATCAGCCCAGTTATCAAGAGTTTACCATTGCAACAAGATAAAGCACATCAGAGGATAGTTTTGGTGTCATGTCTGAAGTGTGGATTGGTATTTATTTACATTCTGCCATTTTATACACTTGTACACACTTTATATTTGTATGACATGTCTCATAGAAGCGTCTCCCATAGGTCCCTAACTCATATTCATATTTTGTTGTCTTTGTATTCCTTATCACAGGATCAGAGCTGAGGATTGTGCTACTGGGCAAAACTGGAGTAGGAAAGAGTGCAACAGGAAACACCATCCTGGGGAATGAGGCCTTTATTGAAGGTTTCAGTTGGGACTCTGTCACTTTAGTTACTAAGAGGGAGACTGCCAATGTGTTTGGGAGGCAGATCACAGTGATTGACACCCCAGGACTACTTGATACGTCTAAGACAGCAACTGAGTTTAAAAGTGAGATAGAGAGGTGTGTTGACTTCTCTCTTCCTGGGCCTCATGCCTTCCTACTGGTGATCAGACTGGATGTGAAATCCACAGAGGAGGAGATGAACGCAGTCAAGTGGATCCACGAAAACTTTAGCCCCAATGCGACTCAGTTCACCATAGTGCTATTCACTCATGGAGATATTCTGAAGGGTAGAACAATGGAAAATGTTCTAAATGAAAAGGTCCAGACCTTGATAGACAGCTGTGAGGGTGGATACCACACCTTTAACAATGCACAGAGGGAAGACCAGACTCAGGTGAAGGAGCTGCTGAAGAAGATAGACACCATGGTGGAGCAGAACGACGGAGAATACTACACAAACAAGAAGTACCAGGAGGCTCTGACAAAGATCAGAGAAAAAGAAATAGCTGATAAGAGTAAGTCACAAAAAGCATTTCACAGCAGCAGTTTACGGAAGTGTTGGCAGATAACATGGGGCATTTTTCATTTTAGAATGATGCTATAAGGCATCAGAACTATGAAATATTTTTTTAGGAATTAAGGGCGTCACAATTCGGTTGTTAAGTCTGACTAATAATGATGAATTGTTTCAACAACTGCAGACGAACAAATGCAAATGGATCAAGATTGTAGACAAAACTAATAGTATCAGTATGGTCTTGTATCCCTAGTGAGAGCCCTTCAACAAGAACTGGATGAATTAAACAGGTCAATAATGAACCCACCCAACGACAAGGTGAGTTTATAATATTATTATTCCACTGCTTGGCTACATTTCCCATTGTCATGCTTTCTTAGAATATTTGCACACCTATGAAGTAGCTCCAATATTTGGCTGGCTTTTAGCTGGTTACATGGCAGTAGGCTAAGTAAAATAGCGATGTTTCAAAGGTGGTAAGGTTAATCAGAATCATGGGATGTGCCTGCTTGACAGCGGGAGAGATGGAACTAACGGCTGGCCTTTGGCTATAGCCACCATCCATTTAGAAAAAAGTAAAAGCAGTTAGTTGATATATGGCGTAAAGAAGTAGCTCCACAAACAAGACAGTTTTAGCGATTAAAAAGGTTGAGTTATAACAGAAAATGAACACAACACAAGTGGCAACAGTGGAATGAGCGGGATAATGGACTCTACCACGTGCGGTTCACAGAACGCTGGCGCTGGGGTCGTTTTACCACCTCAAACGTGCGTTTCTTTCTGTGAACTGATCTCCGTTTCATGCATTACCCTTTACTTGTAAAATGTTGTGTTAAATACTTTTATAGTAAGAAAAATACTTACATACAGTATAATTTTTCATGAATTCAGTTGCTAAAACTGAAGGTTTAATAATTGATTTCATAGTATTTTACTTTATCTTATTTTCAGCACACATAATTCAATAATTCGTATTTCTTGTTTATTTTGGTTGATGATACACAAATCATGCTGCTCATGTGACTGCAAGGCTACAATGTATTTGTATTTCTGTATATCTCAATCCAACTTTGTTTTGTTGTTCAGAAACACACCCAAGAGGAGCAAAAGCCGTTTGTACAACGTGTCCAGCCTATTGTCAGTAATACATGGCATGAAAGCAAATCTGGCAACACAGATTCAGCTAGTAGCAACGGAAAGGTAATCTATCTATCTACCTCTTTATGGTGTCATTTAGCTGACTTAATTATGCGAATGAAAAATACAGGAATTGAGAACCTAATACATAAACATGAGCATTGAATAATAAAACTGTTATCACAAGCGTAACAATTATGATTGATTGTTATATTGTATTGTTTTCCAACCGGAAACACGTCATGGACTAAGGGATGATTAGACATCCCTTCTGCACACATTCTTCCAATTCCAATTTTTGACGTGTGTGGGCGTTGCTACTAGTGTTTACCACATCCACTTTAGCGTCATCCACTCTCGTTGCTGAGTGGCGCGGTTATCTGCCGACTGATGGAAACGTTTGTGAATTATGGTGTTCCACTCTAGTATCTCTCTGAAAGGAGATTTAGGTGGGCGTGACCAGGCTATCTTTTCATATTGTTGCACAATAATTTTGAGCATGTGAAGTTCAAGAGGAATACATTACATTTTCCAACGGCTCTTATCATATTCATGCTTGTTGGCTTGCATAGTCAATTATTACTGGGTGCATATCATTGACGAACGTCTATTCTCATCACCATCTAATCACTCTTGGCTCTTTTCATGTTTTCTCCAGGGTGCAAAGCGACCGAGAATGTCTTTTCCCCCTAACACACAAACAAGTACATCCGGACTCTCACAAGCCAACAAGTCCCCTACTAACAGACATTACGTCACAGGTAAGATTGACTTTTTTTGGACACATTGCTGATGCAAAAACATTAGATATTATTTAGTCCAGGGGTGAATCTGTATTTTGTACCAGGGCAATTCCATGCAAAGGTCATCCTTACCATGGAAAAAAAAAGTTGTGCATACGCAAATAGAACTGTTGTTAAAATCTTCATTTAGGTCTATATTTTATTGTTTGTAACTGATCTGATTGAATTTGATGGAGAATGACACTCTTTTTACATCATAAATATGGTGTGCAACCATACAGAAACAACATTTTTCACATGGTAATATTATACATATTTCAAAAGTGGATAAATGGACCCAATGTTCAAACAAATTGTGTCATTTGACAAATTCCAGATTGACAAGGGAATGGTAGAGTAATGTCTATGCTCAGCTTGCCTTTAAGAGCCCAACTCCTTACATTTGTAAGGCTTTTGTTTTTAAGTCAGCAAGTTCCATGGCCATGTCACATCCATAACGTTTTATAGGAAAAGTTTATGCTACACATACAGTGTTGATGCGACAATGTCCATAGTGTCTGTGCTAGTGTTAATTTCGTCAGACGAGACGAGAGGAAAAATGTTCGTCAACAACCTTTTTTTTCATGACTAAGACGAGACGATGACGAGACTGCACTAATGTCCTGAAACACTGACTAAGACTATCTTAAGATGCATTATTGTTGACGAAAAAAGACGAGACTAAAATGTTTTGCATGAAATAAAAACTAAGATAAAATCTCTCTTCATTTTCATCTACAAAATGAGAAGACAGATTAGCTGTTACGTTTTCAAAATATTCCGAATGAGTTGGTTCATGCGCAGCAGCTTTCCTGTAGGCTAGTCTACGTGCTGTTGCTGCAACCCTGTGGCTGCAGCACAAAACTACATGGAACAAGAACACTGGAGATTTCTGCCAGAGTTAGCAAGCTAACTACCTAAGCTTTATGCCACAATGCTACATACCCAGAAGTTGAAGCTTCTCTCATACATATACAAATTAACATCCCCCAGAATGTCCATACGAAATTTTTCAGCAAGTAATGTCAACTATTTAACTAGTTACACTGATGATGCAAAGTTTGCTAGCAAGTAAGCTAATATGGAAAGTTCGCTAGCAAGTTAGCTAAGATGGAGAGTTTGTGTTGCGTTTGGGCGCATATCGCCATCTAGCGTGGCGGAGTAAAACATTCATACTTGGGTCTAAGACAGTGTTTCTCAAACTTTTTCAGATGAAGGACCACTTAACTAATCAATAAAAAAGAAACGAACGGACCACCTAGCTAAAACGGACCACCTAGCAGTATATTAGCCTACACAATACTCACTGAACCACCTTGCTTATTGTCTTTGCACTTTGCTTAATTGTGTCAGAGGATTCATATGATTTGAACTGGCATATCTGACATAGACAGTGTTGTAGAACTGTTTGAATTTACATACAAGTTGGTTCAATATTGCAAACAACCCATCTATATTATATTTTACCACGTCTGCTCGTGGACCACTTGGGATAGCTTGCGGACCACCAGTGGTCCCCGGACCACACTATGTGAAACACTGGTCTACGAAGATCATGACAGTAGTCCAGTCAAATCTTTTACTGTCTATGGTCAAATCCCAGCCGAGCTATAACTGTATGCATGTAAACATTGACTGAAAAAAAATCAGAATGAGTAATTATAACAGACGAGTAGCCCTGTGGACACACAATATTGTTAGAAAATTGAGATGTGTGAAACACTATTTGACTGAAATGGTAATCAGAAATAATTTGTTATAAAAAAAGACTAAAATGTTTTGACTAAAACTGACTAAGACTAAGATAGCTTTAGTTTTCTTTTGACTAAAACTAGACTAAAATGACGAGACTTTTAGTTGACTAAAACTTGACTAACAAAAATGATATTTGAATGACTAAATATGACAAAGACTAAAAAGGACATTTCGTCACAAGACTAAGACTAAGACTAAATTAAAAATAGGTGACAAAATGAACACTAGTCTGTGCAAAGCTGATTTATATCAATGTAAAGTGTGATGACCAAATTGTGCCCCTTTCTTACTTTTAAAACCTTTAATGGTGCGTTATGGATGTGACGTTATGGATGTTACATTATGTGAATTTACAAGACTGGGGACTTTATTATACCTCAAAGCCGATAAAACGTCTGTTCTGGTAGCATGTCAGTTTCAACGCATTTCAACTTAGTGTTTACAACTGACATTTTAAAGATTATTAGGTTGATCAAAACCACAGGGAGGCCTTGCCTAACCATTAGCAAAACAAACATAATATTAAAATACCTCCAGTGATTAGCCTAGCCATAGCCTATTTTCAAGTGGCCTAATAACGAAAATCTGAGCGATTATCTTCCTGTAACTGTCATACTAATGTTGTACAGTAACTGGATTATCGTGTTAGCTGGTGAAGATGGCTGACTTTGCAGCTGGAGTTAACATAGCAACCTCCTTCTGTTGCAGATCTGTTCAGCCTGCCGTTCACGTCTGCTTAACACAGTTTAATTTTAAATGTGACGCGATATGCCAGCATTTGAAGTGTCAGGTCCTCTGTAGCTAATACCCACAGAGTAACATGAGTAAGGGCAGCAATAAACTAGATGTACCGCATAGTGGTACAAAATATGACCGCCTCTCAGTCCTGCATATTCTCTTCGCAAAAATAAATCACGCTTGTCAATTTGTCTCCATCTCCTACTCCTGCAACTCGTGTGCATGTAAATGAGTGTGTGCATATGTGAGTTTGCTTTTGTTTATAAGAGAGTGTGTGTGTGTGTCTGTGTGTGTGCATGTGCGTATGCGTGCCTGTGTTTGTGTGTTTATGTGTGTGTGTGTGTGTGTGCGTGTGCGTGTGTGTTTGCATGCCCACATTCGTATGCGTGCCTGTGTGTGTGTGTTTATGTGTCTGCAATCATGTGGGTGGGTGTTTGTGCATGTGTGTGTGTGTGTGTGTGTGTGCGCATGTGCGTGTGTGCGCGTGCATGTACTTTATGTGTGCAAATCACAAATGAGTGGGTATGGGTTAGGTTCATGCGGGCTCTTGAGACTAACATACCATAAATATTTTGTCATCTTGGGTGCAACGGTTCAGGTAGGGCTAGTTATTTAGGGGAGTGGCCACCAAGTTTCATGTTCCCTGCTGTTTCAGTAACCCGGGAATCACTGACCAAAATTGATGACTGTAAAAGAAAAAAATGAATTTCTTTTTTATATTTTAAATGACTTGTTGTCCTGATTCTTCCTGTGGATCAGAGTGGGCACTGAGGAAGCAATAATTTCATCTCTAGGTTTTCATGATTACTATTTCAATTGTTTCATATCAAAATTCACTACTTAATTATGTGTTTTATGTAGTTTGTCGAGGACTGGTTCAGACACGTCACATCCATAACGTGAAACCGTCACATCCATAACGCCAGTTTTTCCTACATACATGTAATGCATTACGAAAATGACGCATAGTTTCAAAAACACACTTTTTGTGTTCATTGAAGTCTCCTTCATGGTACATATATCATAGTTTCGGCAGTTTCCTTCAAAATTCACAGAGTTTGTAGAAAACCTGTAATCTCTCACAAAAGTGTGTCCATTTCATGTCGCATCCATAATGCTGATAAAATACCTTGTATTATTAGGATGAAATTGATTATATGAAATTTGAGGATTTCTCAGTATTCAGAGGACAGAGGTTACATTAAAAGTTATGCAAATTTATTCACTGATACTAATTCTGCCCCCACTCTAAGGCATTTTGTTTACCAATATGAGTCCACACATTGTCACATCCATAACGCTGGACCTGCCCACCACCTAAAGTGTCCAGATAGAACTAACCAGCATATTAAGGCCAATATTACAGGAATCAATTACATACGCATGAACTGCTGATGGGCTTTATTACCAGCAAGTCAGACACACATATAGGAACAACAACAGTAACTTTTATGTGCAAGCCAAGCACACAGAACACGAACACGGTGTGAGTGGGAGTGACCAAAACCCTACAAAGAACCTTATAGGCTACCCACATTTACATTGATTTGATAATAACTCACAAGTTTACATTGTTCTAAACTGATCTAGTCTGGGAATACAAATGGCTTGATTAGTCTTTTGCTTCTATTACCTGGGTGACTGATTTGAACATCAGGGCCACATACCATGAGATAAATCACATTTGAGACATATTTGCTCTTTGTAAGACTTTGGGTGAACACAGTGATAGAACATTAATCCACAAAGTTAGTATTCTTAACATCCCAAATTAACAAACTAAAAGACTAATTAATGAACTATAGACTTGTTTGGATACTGCGGGTAGTACTGATTTATTAAAATATCATCATTGGCCCTGGACCACTTTCTGCGGTTTCCCAGGCAGATATAGTGACTGTTAGCTAGCATGCTATTTAGGTAAAACCCTCATAATGTTTTTTGAACATGCCATTGTCCATCTTAACAGGATATAAGCCTCTGCAGATGGCAGCTTGCCAGGCCCCAGCAGCAGCAGGAGTTAGCACTGTTGGTGAGTACTACTTTCTTCTGATCTGCTATATCTGTGCAACTGCCATACGTTATTCAAACATGCCCATTTTTTACTACATCCTGCTAGATACTAAAGCTTTTTATTTGAGCATGTTGTATGTTGTTTAGTGCATTAGCATTGCCAGTTATGTTCAAGCATGCATATTCTCTCAAATGTCTCTGAGGGTGGTACTGATTTGTAAAAATGTCAGCATTCGTTCCTGGACCACTTTGTGGGGTTTTACAGGTATACGTAAGGCTCTTTCCAATTAAGGACCGTGACTGGCCTAAAGTCATAAACACTCGTGCATGGCCTCGGTGTTCTGTTTCCATAAGGAGCTGTAACATTGGGGACATTAGCTAACAATGCTAGAAACGTCTAAACAGTGCTTAGCAACAACACTGATAACAACACAATTAATTACAAGGACATTTAATCAAATCATAAAATTGTAAGAAGCAGTATCCTTAATTATTTTGCAAAGATTTTATATCTGTAGATTGTTTTTCTTCACAAATATAAGCAGACACTTGCTTATATTGCTAGGCAACCCTAAACAAATGCTACTGGTCTGTTTTTTTTTTTTTTTCAGTTTTAGTATCATATTCCATTCCGAAAGTCCTCGGTTCAGCCCCAATTCGGGCCTGCCCTATTCCAGGGCCGACCTGAGCCTGTCTGGGACGCGGCCCCGGTTTATTCAAACAAGCACGGGATACCTAGTGTCGGAGGTGCACGTACCCCATGCACACATTTTAAACGTAATGTCAAGAAAGAACATATGAACAAACAAATGAAAATGAAAAAACAAATGTCCATTGACTATTTGCAATGCATTTCAACATGGAACATTGGACATGGAAGCAGAGAATGTCTGAGTGTATTGAGTTCTATGCGCACTGTGATTGGCTCATCGCGTTTGGGGGCGTGGCTTAGCCATAGGTCAATTGGATAATACTACGACCAATGTTTACTGACTGTTTTCGGACTTCAATACAATTGGATAACACTATGACCAATGGCCCGCCTATATCAGATACACCGATGTGATTCGTGCAGCTCCAAGGGCATGGGTAATGAGTTTACTGATTACTGATTACTGATTGCCAGAGTGACTTGCTGAGCAAATTTCAAATTTTGCTCTCGCAAGAACTTTGGATTTCTGCATAGGATGGCGGTGATTAGGTGAAGGCTACTCTCTATAGCAGAATCAATGTCAGTCAGTGGCTTAAATGAGCAATTTACAATTTACAGTGTGGATATTTTGCTATAAATGCAAATTCAGTTCTCACTCAAAACTGCATCGGTTAACATAATTTTGGTCCCAGACTAAAATGTTATATTGTTATCATTTCAAAATAGAACCTTTAACCATTTAAATTTCTAAAATATTCATGTTCTGCTGTGACTAGGGCCACTTATAAAAGCTGTGATCAGCCACCCTAAGTCAACAAACTGCTCTGGATCTCTCAAAACTGAAGGCAAGTGTACTTTTCTCTTGGCATGCTAGTTCAGAAATGGTGTTAACCCTTAGAACTCGATTGACGCAAAGTGCGTCAAAAAACACACCCTTTCTTCTCTGTTACATTGCTCCAGAACTATTTGTCGCAGCGAAATGAAACCTTTATTGTGTGACAGAGCAGAGCAGTGGGGCTTTCCAACAAGACTACACACTTGTCTGTATGATCAAGTATGCAAATTTAAAATCATGAGATTAAATCAAATTGCTTGTTTGACAAAGAAAGACTTTTTTGCCTTTACTTTGTTCATGGCAATGCAGTAAAAAGTTGTTGTAGAGAATCATCATGAGTGCACACACAGACTAATGTGCAAACTCGGGTCAAGTCAGGTCAGATTAGTTTGTGTCACAGATATGGAGTGCAGAGAGGTCATTTTTCGTCACTAAATAAAAAATGGCATTTATTTCTTGAAGGCGCACACCACATATTATGTCTGTGAATTGCTCAGCCCCAAAGTCCCCCTCCATCATGGTTGTTATATTGCCAGATTCAGGACAGTGTGGTCTACACATACATGAAAGTCATGTTTGATGAACACAATTTGCAAGCTTCCATACTGCAGGCAGAGATAACAGTGCAGCTCAAAGATGTTTGAATGTGTATCAGACGCAGAATAAAATAACATGTTATAACTAGACATTCCATTATTCACTCTTCTTCTGTTGCTAGTTTGTCGCCATAGCTTTATATGAACACATCCTTATAGAACAGATTTTTTGATATCCAAAATAATAAACATTTTAGGCAAGAAAGGTCATTAAGAGCACACAGGCCTATTCTGCAATCTTTTTTTTCCTGGAATACAATTTTTGAATTGAGGGAATTTAGCTCATGAAATGTCTGGCCAGCTAAAAGGCAAATAAAATAATTTTAAACTTAAATGTCATATTGTCCTCCGTGCATTTGTGTTCCTTCAGACACGTCACATACTGTAATGACGTCAGTAAGTCAACTGCTGCGAAAGACATTGGACAACCTGCCTGAAAACGACTTCAAGAGGTTCAAGCATTGTGGAGCGAATAGAAGTGTGACTGTGCCACAGCAAGGATTGGGTAAGACTTAATGTCCACTATTTCACCATTGGGTCCCGTGGCATATTAACTGCAATACACACACTCAAAACACCAACACATTAATTTGCATGAATACTGTATGAATGTGGCAATGGATTTATACTGTATCTATTTCCTTGTTTATTTGTTTAGTCATTTATTTCTTCCGTCTTAAAACAGATGCAAATGTGGATTCTACAACTGAGAACATTTCAAAAGTCCTAAAGGACAAAATGAAAAGCAAAGTGCAGTATATCATGGAGGGCAATGAAAATAGACATAATAAGAAGCTCTTAAACCAGATCTACACAAAAGTCTATGTTACTGAGGGAGAGACCAAGATTGTTAATGAACATGAAATCATCCAGATAGATTCGGCTACTAAGACACAATCAAGACATGGTAAAGAAATTGAATGCAACAATCTTTTTCAGCAAGATAGACGTGTCAGGACTGTGTTGACCAAAGGAAATGCTGGCATAGGGAAAACCGTTTGTGTGCACAAGTTCATTCTTGACTGGGTGGAGGGAGAAGCCAACCACAATGTAAAGCTCATCCTTGTTCTACCATTTCGGGAGCTCAGTTTACTTACAGGAGAATATAGTTTTCATGAACTTCTTGTGGAGTTCCATCGAGAACTGAACAATCTTAACAATCCAGATATCTACGACAGCAAGAAAACACTCTTCATCCTTGATGGTCTGGATGAAAGCAGATTTCGTTTGGACTTTTCCAAGAAGATGGTAGCAGACATGCACATGTCCACCACAGTGGACGTCCTAATCACAAGCCTCATTAAAGGAAAGCTGCTTGAGTCTGCTCTCCTTTGGATCACCTCAAGGCCAGCAGCTGTCACCCAGGCTCTGTTATCACACGTTGACCAGATAACAGAAGTCCGAGGTTTCAATGATCCACAGAAGGAGGAATATTTCTGCAGGAGAATCAGTGACCCTGCCCAGGCCAGTGCCATCATTGCACATATCAAGGCATCACGCGTCCTCTACATCATGTGCCACATCCCTCTATTTTGTTGGATCACAGCAACAGTTTTCCAGAAAATACTTGCTCAGGGAGACCGCAGTGAAATTCCCAAGACCCTTACCAGCATGTATTGCCACTTCCTGCTCATCCAGACTGACATGACACACAAGAAGAACCATGTTGCCGAAGAAATGAACAGGCAGAAACTTCTAGAGTGTAACAGACAAGTCATTTTGAAAGTTGCCAAGCTAGCTTTTACACAACTGCACAAAGAAAGAGTCATTTTCTGTGAGGAGGACCTTACGGAATGTGGAATTGGCGCAAATGATTCTCTTGTCTCTGGGATGTGTACAGAGATCTTGAAAGAGGAATCTGACTGTTATGTCAACAACTTCCACAAGAAGATGTACTACTTTGTGCACCTTAGCATCCAGGAGTTCCTTGCTGCCTTCTTTGTATTTCACTGCTATTTAAGCAAGAATCTGAATCCTATCGAGATCTTTCTGGCTCAAACTCAAAAGAACAAGCCTATGCCTTATGATTTGACACTGGAAGATTTGCTGAAAGGGACAGTGAACAAAGCACTAGACAGTAAAAATGGACACTTCGATCTGTTTGTCAGATTTCTTCATGGCATGTCACTGGAGACTAATCAAAGGATTTTAGGCGGCCTCCTGCCCCATTCAGGGTCTGATCCAGAAACCATGGGAAGAATAATCAGCAACCTCAAGAAAGTACAGAGGAGGAATATCTCAGCAGAAAGGTGCATGAATCTTTTCCACTGCCTCAGTGAAATGAATGACCGCTCGGTCCATGAGGAAGTCCAGGGATTTCTGAATTCAGAGAAAGGTTCTGTTAAAACATTGTCACTGGCACATTGCTCTGCACTAGCCTACATGCTTCAGCTCTCTGATGAGGTGCAGGACGAGTTTGACCTGAAGAAGTACAACACTAGTGACGAAGGTTACAAAAGGCTTGTTCCAGCTGTAAAAAACTGCCGCAAGGCTGAGTGAGTGACTTAATTAAATATGTTTGTGCACTGACTACAATGTTATCTGGAGAAAAAATAGAATAAATACTAATATTTGTAAAAGTATACAGTATGCAGTTCAATGAAATTCAAATGTGTGTCTTTCAACAGCCTTGCTGGTTGTAAACTCACAGAGAACTCATGTGACATCGTGGCCTCAGCATTGCAGTCGGCAAACTCACCGCTGAGAGTGTTGGACCTAAGTGACAATGATCTTCAGGATTCCGGGATTAAGATTATCTGTTCTGGATTGAAAAGTACTAACTGTAAACTGGAGAAACTGAAGTAAGAAATTAGCTACATCCTTACCTTGTTTCTCCAGATTACAGTTTGTAATTCTTATATAATGCACAAAAAATTTGCAATGCATAAGTTTTCAAAGGTTTGATCGTCTCTTTCAGGGCTGTCCAAACTGTGGCCCGCCATTCACTTTAATCCGGCCCACCGAGCATTTATTAGTTTATCATAGATCCGACCTGCAACGCACTTTAATCCGGCCTGGCGAGCATTTGATTAGGTTATCATAGGCCGCTTGCTAATTTTTTCCAGCCATAGACGACGTTGTGGTTAATTTTAGGCTACTGCAAACCGCTTTACACTCTTCTACACTCCATAGGCTATATTTTAGTGAAGCTGGCAAAGAGTCTTAAAGTGACAGTGCGCCATTTATAAATGAATTAAACAGCATCAAATTAACAGTATTTCTTAAGAAATTAATTTTCTACAACAAAATTACTTTGTCATTTAAATAATACAACATTTTATATATTTTATATCATTATTATTATTATTATTATTATTATTATTATTATTATTATATATTATTTATTGTGTGTGGCCCGCCGGACAATTTTCAAAACCCAATGTGGCCCTTGAGTCAAAAAATCTGGACACCCCTGGTCTACAGTACTTAGTGAATTATCTGAAACCCTTGTCTACAGTTCTAGCTTACATCCAGTATTTCCAATCAGTACTCCATAAGTATTTATTTTTCATTTGCATGGATGTTCAATGACTTGTTCAAATATTTTGGAGAAGGAAGGGTGCCATCACTACAGAACGTTGCAGAATGTTTTTTCCCACCATAGCCTACTATTAAAAATAAATCTGTACCCCACACATTAAAATGTTCTATGTTCCTTCCTAGATTATCTTGCTGCGGGGTCACACAGATTGGCTGTGAAGCGTTGGCCTCTGCTCTGCATGCCAATCCTTCTTACCTGACAGAGCTTGACCTGAGCCGCAATTACCCAGGGGTGGAGGGATGGGCCATACTCTCTAAAATGCAGCTGCAACTACGGTGTGCGATGAGGTGAGGAAACTTGTTTAAAGGCATTATAGAATGCAAAACCGAGTTTACCATGCTTTATCATCACTAAATTCTCCCTGATCTACATTCCAGACTTCTGGAAACAATATCCAAAATGGTGCATTATGAAGAATAAAATTCATATTATGGAGCTTCATAGTCAAAAATGTTATTTCATTAAAAGAAAGAACAAATATGTATCTTTATCTGGTATAAATCCCATTAGGATCATCAAGTGCCCACATGGTCATTTGGGGGTCCAAATATGGGGTTCCAAAACAGTCACCTCTGCTGGAGAGGTTTTTGGACCCCCATAAAACCCCTGCCAGTGGTACCATACCCTTCAAATTAATTTTGGCAAGAGCAAGGTTCCCACATATAACAAATAAACCTGTTTAGAATAAATATGATCATTAACCCATTCACGCTGGATGCTGCATGACGCAACATTGACCCTCCCGCTGGATGCTGCGTAGCGCAACATTGACCCTCCCGCTGGATGCTGCGTAGCGCAGCATGCTTTTTATTTCATGTTTCTAGGTGCTACAGAGGCTTAGATATTACATTTTGGTAGACGTTGACCATTTTTAGTATGTTTTCAGAAAACCCTCAGGAAATAAGGTTATTTAGTCTAGAATTCCATAGGATTCTATAGGTGTTTTTAGCAGGCATTTTAGGAGTAAATGGGTTAATTGTGGTGCTAAGGCCACCCAAAAAGTGAAAAATCACACATGCCGTCAACATTTGTTAGGACTTTGGTGACCCACCTCTCACCCAAACAGTAAGGAATGTTGATTCTGCCTCCAGAATTGTGTAGTACAGGCTACAATGAACTACCATACCAGTTTCCAGCCTTATACCACTATTAGAACAGACGTTATGGGCTTCCAAAAATGGCAAAAGATGAAATGTGAAATTCCAATGTGTCATTACGGCCGTGGCACCCCTAAATTCAAATGGACGCCACGGGCAAACCGTTTGAGATATTGACCTGAAACTTCAGATTCCCGGAGTGCGTACATTTTAACAGAATGGTGTTGTCTCACATCGAACACCAACTCCATGCACTTAACGAAAATGACGATCGCAATATTTGAATATAGCTTTATTGGTGACCTCTATTCGACAGTGACATGGTCATACTGTGTCAAAACATGAACAGTTTCTCTTATAACTTGCTTGTACCTCTGTAGTGTGTTTTCCACTGCTGCTGCTTCAGCTTTCTCAACTGTGATTACCTCAAGTTGGAAAATGCTCCCTCCCTTTCCACTACAAGATGGCGTCCGTTGAGGGTGAAAAGTGTCCAGCATTCCACACTCAGCTTTTTGACCATTATGAGTGCACCATCCGGGGACTTCCAGTGCACTTTGTGTCGTTGGAATTTTCAGTGTGAACGCCCTCACGCACTCAAATTTGAGTCTTGGACCGTACCGATTATCTTTTTCCTATTGAGAAGGGTCTTGACATTGCTGGTTATCCAAGGCTTGTTATTTGGAAAGCAGCGTACAGTTCTCGTGGGAACAACAATGTCCATACAAAAGTTCAGGTAGTCAGTTGTGCAATGTGTGACTTCCTCTAAGTCCCCTCCATTCTGTAACACACTCCAGTCAGTGGACTCAAAGCAGTCTCTCAGAGCCTCGTCCTCTTCTGGTGTCTCGGCATGTAGTACGGTCAGAGACTAACCGCTAGTAACTCCACATCTTTAAAGCATAGAGTCTCCTTCACTGTAACATGTCCAGGACTGTTGTTCATGTATAGCACCAGTCCACCTCCGTTCTTTTTGCCAGACAGATTATTGTCTCTATCCAAATGAGCTACACTGAAGCCGGGCAGCTCAACGTCCCATCGCCTCGTCCTCACTTTATCTCCCGCTCTACAAAAAAGTAAACAAAAGACGGAGGAAAAAAACACAAAGAAATGGAGCTACCTCGACATGCTGCCACTCTCGTTGGCGCCAGAATTGTCGAAATAAAATGACCATTTTAATGACCTGCTTAATTATAGGGTTGTAATTGGGTAAAATGAAATAAAACTTGTAAAATGACACCTGAGCATTGGACTGACCTAAGTTGCATACCTTCTGTGTTCACATCACAGAAGAAGGTCAAATGCTCAATCCATTCTATCTCCCCATCAAGGAAAGAGGCTGTTTGTCAGTTAACCAGTGTCATGTGATTGCAAAACTATGAAAGAGGAATACTACTCTGGCCTTGCTTATATTTTCTGTTTTTCTCTTTTAGTTTTGACAGTGAAGCAGAATACTGGTTGAAGTCAGGACTACGGAAATGTGAGTGGTTGTCCAATTCATGTTTTGTGTTTTTGACATAGGTCTACATTGTTTTTGGCAGACCTTGAGGCAAAATCCATTAGGTTATTATTAGCTGTTTGGCAGATAATCAAAATAATAATAATTTATTTCTAATGCAGCGGTCATTTTTGACCGGGAACACAAAACTAGTAAACATAAAACGAACACAACAGGAGGGTTAAATATATATTTATATTATCACTAATTTTAAACTTTATTCAATATACTTGAGCTCACATTACCTCTGATGAGAAACTTAAAATGACTCCCTAATGACAATTACTTTCTCAGATGCCTGCAAAATCACTTTAGACCCAAACACAGCCCACAAAAAGCTAAGTTGGAGGAACCAAAAGGTTAGTGTGGAAAAGGAGAACCAGAGATATCAAGACCACCCAGAGCGATTCCAGCACTGTCAGCAGTTCCTTTGTACTGAGGGCCTGACCGGGAAAGCTTACTGGGAAGTGGACTGGAGTGGACGAGCTGCAGTTGGTGTTGCGTACAAGAGTATTCACAGGGACGGACAAGATACCAGTAAGATCGGATGCAACGACAAGTCCTGGTGTCTGGAGCGATTCATCACCTTATTCAGTGCCAAACACAATAACAACACTGAAACCATCTCAACTCCTCGCTCCACCTCTGGGCGACTGGCAGTGTTCCTGGACTGGAAAAGTGGAACCCTGTCCTTCTACAATATCTCCTCGGGAGCACTGACCCACCTGCACACATTCCATACGACATTTGTTGAACCGCTCTACCCAGCGTTTGAGGTTTCGAAGAGTGTTACTCTGTGTCAACTCAAAGAGCATACTAAGTGACAAGATAGTGAGTCCTAAAATGCTTTGTTGTGCTACGATCACTATTGAATTACACAGATATATGAGAAATCTAGGGCCCTTTTGAAAGCCAGGAGACATTTAGCACAGACTTTAAATTGTTTACACATGCTTTTTGAGTTGGTCTTCCACCCTAGAAAGATATTAATGCCCAAACATGGCATGTGTTTTTCAAGCTGTAAAATTAAAGAATTTCAAGGTCTGAAAAAGATAAGAAGACAGAAGATTTGCACAGAAATATTTCACAGGCCTTGGATTTAGGACCCATTGATGATATAAACAAGGTTTGAACAAAATTTGAGACGGTGCAGCAACAATCTGATTTGACACGGAATTTGGTCGTCATGGTGTAATCTGGCTTCAGAATGCCAATACTGTATTTCAGCATATGTTTGTAAAAATTCTGTAGCCTACCGTGAATCCTGTAGGGAAAATGGCCAAAACATTGTTCTTCTCGACAAATGGCTTAATTGCTGTTTTATGTTCTTTTTCAAAATCAATCTAATGTCTAGCTTCTGTCAGAGTTGGCCATTTTCGATCAGTACAATCAGTTCTCTGTTGGGCATAGAAGCTTCTCAATGGAACAAGTCCAGACCTAATTTCCCGACCTCAAATTTTGTGAGCGGGATTAAATTCAGGGCTGGCTTCCAGGCTAAAGATTGTGTATATTGTGTATAAATATTGAGAAATATTGGCTTTTACCAGTTTATCTTTAGCTTTTATCTGCTTTAGGAATTATCAGATATATGTATGTACCTGTATTCATACCAATGTTTTAAGCACTTATGTTCTTTTTTATTGACTGCCTCAACAGTTAAGTGATTTGAAATCTCTGTTCCGTTAAGCAGAGGATTATGACAGTGCAGTGGTCATCACATAGTCAGTTTCTACCAGTTTTCTATCTTTTAGAAACCTTTTGAATATTCTCTTTTTTTTGTGATTATGCTTTTTTATTTTCAATCAATGGTCATCATTTAGTCAGTCTGCCGTAGAGACATTTTTGCATGTATACAAAATGATTACATATATCAATTTCTACCAGTTTTCAGAACTGTTTTCTTTCAGAAACCTTTTGAATAATCTCAATATTTCTTTGTGATTATGCTATTTTTATTCATTCAGGGAGAGATGAGAAGAGAAAATGAAATAATGTAAAATGTAAAACACACACACACAAAACACATTTAACAAACACTGGCAGAAAACTCATGTTGATGGTAGAATATTCTAAGAAGCTTGTTAAGGGCAGAGGCTATATTCCTCCAGATGTTTGCAGTGGTTGCCTTTGCCTTATTGATCATTGCAATCGTACACTCAAGGCAAACTATGTAATTAGGCAGCCGTGGAGGGTTGCCGGTTCGAGCCCCGACCAGTGGGCCGCGGCTGAAGTGCCCTTGAGTGCTCCCCGAGCGCCGCCGTTGTAGCAGGCAGCTCACTGCGCCGGGATTAGTGTGTGCTTCACCTCACTGTGTGTTCACTGTGTGCTGTTTGTGTTTCACTAATTCACCGATTGGGTTAAATGCAGAGACCAAATTTCCCTCACGGGATCAAAAAAGTATATATACTATACTATACTATTAAATGAGACTATCCAAAATTGCTTCAAGTTTGTATCTGGGGTTATCCACTGCTGTAATATAGCTTTATTTGCAGATGTGAACGCTGCCATCAACAATCTTTTGTTACGTAAAGAAAATCGGTGCTTTGAATCATCATTCAATAAAAGAAAACAAGGGTCCAAGTCTGAATATAGACCTGTAAGATCACTCTCAGATATTTTTCACTGTATTTGTGGTAATTGTGTACTGTATTTTCTAAGATGGGGATGAATGTTTTTTGGGAAAGTTATTTCAATTGCTTTCAAATCCAAAATGCATGTGGCTGAATAGTGTATGTGAACACACACAAGAAAACAATAAATAAATTAACAATGACCAATGAACAGTCACATATTTTTGGCTTGAGGCAGTAACACACAATAAAGGGGAGTCTACACATTGCGATATTAAATGAAAAATCATTCCGCTGTGTGTGTGTGTGTGTTAGTGTAGCCAAGCATGGAACACTAAGGCACTGAACTCAGGAACTTGTATTGAATTAATTACATGACACTTGTCACAGTCTGCATTTTGTACAACCTGTTCAATTGTTCAGTCCTCTAAAGACACGTAAGGGATAATGTATAGAACGCCGGTCATTATCGGAAAATAAGTCCTGACAGGGCAAACAGGTGCGTCGAGGTCTTGTTTCGCCCTGACGGGACTTATTTTCCGATAATGACCGGTGTTCTATACATTATCCCGCTTATTACACGGCTACTTGCCTAAACAAAAAAAGAAACTCCCCATGATATGACTCTTTGACATTTATTTGTTACAGTTTCATCATGACTTCTGCTGAGAAACAAACAGTTTGCAACACAGGCTGAACTTGAATCAAACATTTTTTAGAACACAGCTGATCAACCATCTGCTTTCACTTTTGAATGAAGTTCCATTGCAAAAACTGACCGGACTACTTGCGGAATGATATGAAAGACTTAAATCAGAAGCCCAAAACCTGTTGCCATTGACAGAGGTAATTATATGTTTCCAGCGGTAATTACATAAATATATTACCGTAGAACGTTGGGAAATCCCATGCAAGTCAATGGAGCGTTCTAATAGCATTGTGGAGTGTAAGTGCAGCAAGCTGACTCATTAGCCTAGGACCTCAAAGTTTTGTACTCAACACAAAACGTTATAAAATAAAAGTCTTGAATCAAAAGTTCTTTGTCAGTTTACTTATGTCACAAAGCATAAAAAACTTCTTATATTAGATTAACTTTGTAGTCCCCGTATGAATATTCTATAATTGTTCTGTGTAGTTCCCGTTCTGTGTAGGTCAAAAGACTGTTGCTCCAAAGTCCAGTGGCTTCTGACTGCTGTTTCGCGGGGTTCTATTTATTTTATACTAAATCTAACAGCCAATCAAATGACATCATTCTTACGTTATAAAATAAAAGTCTTGAATCAAAAGTTCTTTGTCGGTTTACTTATGTCACAAAGCATAAAAAACTTCTTATATTAGATTAACTTTGTAGTCCCCGTATGAATATTCTATAATTGTTCTGTGTAGTTCCCATTCTGTGTAGGTCAAAAGACTGTTGCTCCAAAGTCCAGTGGCTTCTGACTGCTGTTTCGCGGGGTTCTATTTATTTTATACTAAATCTAACAGCCAATCAAATTACATCATTCTAAATTACTGGTCAACTGTTTACATTCCAATTTCTACATTATATTTGCAACACAGGTTTTCTCAGTTCTTACAAAATAAACTCAAAACATTATTAATTCCATATAAATGGCTTCAACAAGCATACTAAGATAGCGGAGAGTGACTCCTAAAATGCTTTGTGCTATAATAACTGTTGATATATTACCTTCAATGGTCATGGTGTAATCAGGCTGCAGGATGCCTCCACTGCATTCCTGCATATGTTTATAAAACAATCTGTAAATATTGTGAACTATTGGCTTTGACTATTTGTGTACCTGTTTTTAAGCTAAAGTAAGGGAGCCAAAGTCAAAGTTTGGAAAAAAAAGTAAGAAAATGCCTACATTTTTTGCATTAAATTTATGCAAAATCATACAGAAATGTATTTTAAGAGTTATTTTTCCAGTGTATGTTGTCAGCACATGTGGTCTGTGTCTCTGGAATGCATTTATTGACAGCCAACCCAACCTGATAACAAATAAAGGGTGCATACACTAAAATGGCCACAATTTTTTTTCACGATATTTCCGGCAGAGCAGACCCCCCAATTATTGGTTCTTGGGGTCAAAGTTAACAAAAAACACATAAAAAGTATGACAGACCATGTGAGGTGTAAAAAAATATCCTTACAGCTATTGTTTGTTCATAATATCCAACCACAGTATTTTTCCAATAAATTACACTTGTCACATATCTACAGAGTTTGACAACCTGTTAAATTGTTTAATCATCTAAAGACACATAATATGAATGTCACCTCACCTCATTTTCATAAAGTTTATTTTTTAACACATCACCTGAGTTTCGTTTCAGAGGAAGTCACATGACTAACGCTCAACAGCTAAGCCTTTCAGAGTGAGATGAGAAAGATAAGTGCTAAAACAGACTACCTGTTCAAACATGCCCTCTCTGGTCTGGCATAAAACCTCTCTCTCTCTCTCTCTCTCTCTCTCTCTCTCTCTCTCTCTCTCTCTCTCTCTTGTCTGGCATAAAATCACTCTTTCTCTACACACACACACAAATTTGCCACTAGGGTTTCAATGGAAATGAACTTAAATTAATATCCCAGCGGGACCCAATCCCAATGCAGCTCTACTTCACACCTCGTTTAGTTAGTGCAGCAGTTTTGATGAATTTGAAGAAAGATGAATGTTGACATTTTCCCGTATTGGTTAACATAATGATTGATGGCAGAGTTGCAACGGTTTGGCTTGAATTACCTGCTACTTGAAAACAAAGATGTTGCTGTTGATGTTGGTGAACAGAGTGTCACGAGTTAAGCTTTTTTTAAGTTGGCAAAATTTTGAACTAGCCAATTAGCTCTGATGGTGGGAAAACACATGGGAATCCTGAGTTGTAGTGCTGTCATATTGCGTGCAGAGGGAATTTGAAAGACAACAGATTATCCCGCCCCTTGGACTGAGCACTGCCAATGCTGAGTGCCCAGACCCTACATTTTATTTTGGGTCTGGCTCATCAGGCTATGTGTAGGGTGTAGTTCATACACAATCTGGCAACCTGGGAGATGTCAGACTAACAGAAAAAATGAATGGATCAATGATTTTAAAATTAAGTTTGATGGCCATGCAAATTACGGGAGTTTTCCGGGAGAAATAACAAAACGGGAGGGTGCTGGCAGATGACCTGGGAGATGACGCTGATGTCAATCACGGTGGGACCCCACTCCTTTAGGTACCTCCATGCAAGCTGCTTCTACATGCAGGACAACATAATTGACATTAGAATTAACTAAGCCTGGCTGATAGATAGATAGATAGATAGATAGATACTTTATCGATCCCCAAAGGGAAATTAAAGGTCTCAGTAGCATACAGACATCACACACAACATGCACTTGCAGCAGAAAAAGTAATATAAGTATATAAATATAAAAATCTCCACTGCACAATAGAGACAGTATGATAAAAAAAATAGTATTGGAACTCCCCCTATTACCACCGGTCCTGTATTTCCACCATCTTGCGTGTATGTGTCAGTTAATATCCATTTCTATACAAACCAAGAAGGCAGATTCCTAAAGAAACACAAGCACCCACACCATAGGTGTATCTAAATTAGCTATGTTCCAAAAAATTACATTTGACATTTTATAGCATCTGTGCCCAGGGGATCATAAAATGATGTGAGTTGACGTGAATTATTGTTTTCTGGGATTCCCCCCTCCCCCCCCCCCCCCATGTGCATGAACACAATGTACTGTAGGCTAAGCCCCGTCACCTATTTTCCATCAGCGAGCTCTTGGCACAAAGCAGAAAATTCACTCACATGGCATTCCAGGAAATGTTTTATGGTGATTTCAACCAGTTGTCACTGCATGGTATAATTTCCAAGCAAACGAAACCGATACAGTGAGTAAGATTGATTTGGGAAGTGCTGGGGACATCATCATTGGTGTGTAGCTTGGCTTGGCAGGTTCTGGAAGACATAGATTTTAAATTATTGTAACGTTTCCTTGTTTAGGGAGGGTGATATCCATAGTTGCACACGAGAAAACTGGAACGCAGTTTAAAAGCCGCTTACTCTCCCCCGGGATGTGTTAACCAAATGGCACACACAAAAAAAACCACCATGGCAAGACAAACTCTCATACATGTATTTAATGAAGACAGTGTTTGGTTAATTACAAAACAAAACTAAACTTTTGTTTTCTTTAAAAGTTGTATTCTTATCTTGCATCTTGCGTGTTCAGAGTTGGATCCATTTTACACTGGCTTTTTAACGACACAAATAGGCTTAGGCCTACCTGCCATAACATGTCGACACACCAAGCCACAGAAAACGTTGGCTACTTCACCTGTTGCACAAGTTGTGGTAGACCTAAAACATTTCCACATTTTACGTGGCTCTGGCCTAGGCTAGTCTACATTTGTGTTGGTTTTTGATTTTTTTTCACAATATTTCCGGCAGAGCAGACCCTCCAATTATTGGTTCTTAGGGTCAAAGTTAACAGAAAAAACACATAAAAACTATGACAGACCATGTCAGGTGTAAACAATGATCCTTACAGCTATTGTTTGTTCATAATATCCAACCACAGTATTTTTAAAATAAATTACACCTGTCACATAGTCTACAGAGTTTGACAACCTGTTCAATTGTTCAGTCATCTAAAGACACATAATATGAATGTCACCTCACCTCATTTTCATAAAGTTTCTTTTTTAACACATCACCTGAGTTTCGTTTCAGAGGAAGTCACATGACTAACGCTCAACAGCTAAGCCTTTCAGAGTGAGATGAGAAAGATAAGTGCTAAAACAGACTACCTGTTCAAACATGCCCTCTCTGGTCTGGCATAAAACCTCTCTCTCTCTCTCTCTCTCTCTCTATTTCTGCGTCAGGAAGGACAAACAGTCCAACAATAGGGCCCAGATGCACAAGCTCAAAGTTCAGTAGGGTAGTTTATTGAAGACTTACAGATAGCAGATGTCCTGTCTGTTCTCTTACATGTCAATAAACAAATCCAAAGATCGTAATTCTTGATTTCGCTTACAAACTGACGGTTTTATGCGTTCACTACACAAAGACTATGGAAATTAAACACCACTTTTCCATCAAAAAGCTTGTTGTAAAAGGCATAACTTGTTACATTTAAGAACTAGGTTCACTAGCTCTGTGTGTTATGAGTCCCATAGAACAACACTGCCATCTACTGGATTAGAAAGTCTTACAGCAGGCGAATTAGAGGTAGGCTATTTGTGGATCTGGGTGGCTCCTCTGCGCCAAGATTGTCTCAAAAACACGTGTGCTGATCCACAAATGCGAAAACAAAAACTATTAGATTTCACAAAATCAATTTTCAGTTTTACAAATGCCATTTATTTGACAAATACACATCTACAATTGTGAAAACGAATTTACAAGTTACAAATATGATTTTTTTCATGTGTGGATTTGTGCGACTTTCATGCGAAGAACGTCTCAAAAACACGTAGCTTTGGAAAGCGAAGAATGCGTGTGCTGGTGATCCACAAATGCAGAATCACATTTCACAAATGAAATTTTCGGTTTTACAAATGGCATTTTATTAACAAATAAATATGATTGTAAAAATCAATATACGAGTTACAAATATGATTTTTTTTATTTGTAGGTATCAAAACACACATGCAAATCAAGAAATATTTGTGGATCCCCTGTGGAACAAATATTATTGAGACAAATTTAGCTCTATATGAATGCACCATGCCTAAGATAAAGCTTTGCACTTGTCCAATATGATCAATCTGTGTTGTCTCAATTGTGTTTCATGTGACGCACCGAAGTTATACATTCATGCATTTTTTGCTCCGGTTGAAAATGTTTCTGCGTAATTTTTCGGCTGTGATCAAATGCATTCAATAAATTCCAATGTTATGTCATGAATATAATATGCCTATGATTAATGTTTGTATGCATCTAATCTAGGCCTATCTTATGTTCAATCAAATTGGCTTTGCCCACCTGTTTTTTTATGTGCCCACCCATTTGCACATTTCTGGCTACACCACTGTAAACACACCATTTTAATGCAGTTTGGGAGGGACAGAAATACCTTTAGGGCTACAGAGCAAACAGCTATGTCTCACATGACGTGAACATTGCTACCTCATGCATTTTGCATAGGAAAAAAAACACAGCTATGGTTACATAACGATTTGCTCGCAACACACTAAATAGCCTACTGTACCTACCTTACACTGCTGTTGGGTTGTCCCAAACTTTTAGATGATCCACACTCTACGCATTAAATTAATCTTAGCCGGCTATATCAATCTTGAAACCCGAATGGCAAAATGTTCCAAACAGAGTGTCTGTGAGGATGCTATGCCTAATCTCACTGCTGTCAGCATGAGAGCAGTGCTAAAAATATCTGGTGTGATATTGACCTAAAGTGTGTTGAAACATGATACAGAGTGTGAACGTGTGTTTCATAGCTCATCTCGGCTTGTCCACTGCACTCCGAAATCTGGCGTTAGTTAGCCATGCAAATAAATCACTGTTTTACACCATTTACGAGGCTCAAAGTAGCTGCACACTTCATTGGTAGACTCCCGAGGGCCCTGACATTTAAAACGAGACATTGAGAACTTTGAAAAAGCACTGGTAGTTTATTTACAAGACAATTCATACAGACAGTACCTTCAGGAAGTTTACCGTTCGCCGCCATCTTGAATTTAGTCACGATAAGTCGAGCGACGAGTACGAATGAAAAGGTATGATAAGGGATCAGATTCCAAAAATAATTCCATGGAAATGCATGGATTCCAGTTGCTGCTACTGGAAGAAACTGGAATCCATGCATTTCCACGGAATTATTTTTGCTCTCTTTGCCCCAAACATAGGCTATCATTTGTGTGCGCTGCAATGCATGTTTTAAAATTACAAAAGTTATTTTTATTGTTGTAATATTGAATGATTTCACAAATAAAGTGGTGAAAAAACCTTAACATTAACCAAACCAAAACATTATCTGATGGACATGCAGATCATGTCTTTATTGCGTCCGTCGGGCCAAGACCAATTCTGGAAGACTGCAGGATGTGCAAACTAGGTCTGCTATTTTGATGCATGACCCCATTTGGACATCAATAGGACTATGATGTAATTCTTGACGTTATACAGAGGTTATACTGTGGATGTCAATACTGGACGTCGGGAAAAATGACTTGATCTGAAAATGTCAAACAATGATGCATCATTCCCCAAAATGGTTTGTCTTCAGTATTAGGAAGTTCTTCAGTATGATGTTTTCCTATCATCCTATTTTTAAAGCAGGCATACCTGTGGGCATGTAATTGGGCAACGGGTTTTCTTCGGGAATGGCATGTTTGAACGGGCACTGCACTAGTTAATGTTAATGCCGCCACTTCGACAATTAGACGCCAATGTCTAAGTAACGGCATGTCGGAATAGCAGCATGTAACCCACACCCAACCGGTGTAGCCAAACCCTCAAGCCTCCTGATTTTGGACAGACTGTTCTCTCACTCTCAACTCTTCATTTCAGTCATCAGACGGATTTGCTCGGCTCTAAGGCGATTGAGAGGAATGAGTGACTCTAAGGTAAGATGGATCACGGCCTAAATGGTGATACATATTGAGTGGAGACGTTGTGTTTGTCTGTTGAGTGAAGGATGTTCAGTGCAGAGTGCTCCATTGATACGTATACACAAAATAATCTGTTGAACAAATACAACATCGAGGAATTTGCTGTTTTCTTTTGTTGTCTTTATTTAGATCTTCTTTTAACAACTTTATCTTCGATGATGTTGTGTTGAGGGTTGTGGATAAAAAAGATTGATGTTAATTGCTCATTATCATCCCAATGATCTAATGTGAGATATGTTCATTCATTTCTGCTCACTCGACCAAGTTTTAAGTGATGCTACATTTACTCTGATACTAGTGAGAATGTTCGGTTTAAAGGGAAGTATGTCGATGTTTGTGTGTGGATGTGTGTGTTTTTAAAACTAAAAAAGAAACATTACAACATCATCTTAGACATTAGACCTAGATCATCAAGTCACGAAACATGGTTACTTGAGCCTCACTGTTTGCATCACCACAGGTATCAGGTAGATGTAGTGTGTTGGTCCAGTTTGTTGATTGAAAATGCTCAGTTTGTTGCGGGTCCCTTTGCACCCTTGAGATTTGATTGGCCACCCCCAAATCCTAGTCTACGATTGGCCATTAACATGCACTGGCAAGACCTTTCTTGATGCACTTGAAACAGTTTGAAGTGTCAGACGTCAGGAATGTAAGTGGCAAACACGCTTGCCTTTATTGGCCTACAGGCTACTGCTTGAAGCTTGTGCTTCTGCCAGTGCCTATTTATCTAATCACAGACTTAAGTCACCGACATTTGCTAGGTCATTAAGTGTCAACTGTAGGCTAGGCCTATACTTTTGTAAAAGCGTTTAATGACAATAATGTCCTATCAATAATGTCCTATCAATAATGTCCTGACAATAATGTCCTAATGAGAGTGTTTCTACTTATCTCAATAAGGGAAAAAAATGAAGAGCCTATGTTGAGTACAAATATGTCTTCTGAAGGCCTAAACAGAGCCCAGCCAAAAACTCCAATAACATTTTGATCAACTTTTAGGGACAGCTATGACATTGCAGGATCATCCAGACCAAATGTGACGTACTGCCAAATATTTTTGGTAAAACCAATAACCTACTTTTGGTGATGACATTATAAAAGTGCAAAACAATGAATGCAGCACTGACTTGTAATTTGCCCAGAGTTATTGTGATAAGAATATTGAGATTCAGGCAGATAACATGTAGGTTGCCCACACACACAATACACTTTCTTGTTTCTTGAGAACTTTAGTCATCCAATTCGAACACATGGAACCGGTTATGTGGTTGCCCCATGTATTGCCTAAAGCAAAACGTTGAACATTTTATTTAATTAATAATTTGCTCAGACTTGTTGTGATTATGTTGTGAATATTGAGATTCAGGAAGATGATCCAGTGCACGATGAGTAACTTGTAGGTTGCTCACACACACAATATACCCCCTCTCATACCAGCCTCAGGTTTCTTGAGATCTTTAATGATCAGTTTTTTGAGAACTTTAATCATCCAATTGGAACACATGGAACTAGTTATGTGGTTGCTCTGCAACACTGCTCAATCTGGGCATGCATTGACGATGTCAGAGACTTGTACTTTGTACCGCTTGACAAGTTCAGTTGTGACTTTTTGAGTGCATCTCTGATACAGTGTTTAGGCTATGAGATGTAACAGGCAGGTCAGCATAGTTGATCTGTTGACTGTTTGCAGGTTATGGCATGTCTCATAGGCAGAGAAAAACTGAAAAACTCAAACACTGTCCACTTAATCAACTGGAATAGATTAGATAGCTATGAAAGGTTTGCAAAGTGATATCATGCTCCTTTTAAAGAGTATGTTGGTACTTTCAAAATAGAAGAATACAGGTGATTTTTATACATGGTGTGGCTATGTATTTTATAGATGATTTTGATACATTTAAAAGAGCAGCCAGGCAGCTACAGTGCTACACTCTGTGGCTGCAGTGCTACCTACACTCTCAGAAAAGAAAGTACAGAATTGTACTTTTAAAGGTACAAAGGCTCGTCGCTGGGGCAGTACCCTCAAGGGTACACAGTTTGTACCTTTCAACCGGGTACATATTTGTACCCTTAAAGTTTGTACCCTTTGGTGGTAAATATGTACCCTAAGGTACAAACTTGTACCTTTATGTAATGGATCAAAATGGTACCCTTGGAAAAGGAACAAATATGTTGATTTCAGGGTACTGCCCCAGCGACAAAGAATTTTGTACCTTAGTGTGGCAAATGTGTACCCCAAGACAACATGAAACAGTATACAGTTTGAACATGCACATTTATTAACATTTTCACAATTTCAATATGGTGTAATACAATAAATTATTTTCCATCTAATTCCAAACATCACAACAATAATTAAAATGTGTCTGAAAAAAAAAGTTTACAATTTTATGGCCTGGTTTAACATGGATCAACTTTGAATGCAGGTGTGTGAATCATAAAACACTGTAACTTTTCACAGAGTGAATGGAGAGGACAATACATGTCTTTCAGTGTGGTGTAATGAATCGTACAGCAACATTTCAGCAAACCAGTGAGCAATTAGCTAGAAAAAAAGCACACAATGCAATGTTACAATGTTCCCTCATTCCAATCCATACAAATAGGTGGAATAAGGTGTGCCGTTAAAAAAGGGTCTTTTTTAAAGTTAATTATTAAAAAAGAGTCTTTAATAATTAACTTTAATATGTTTGTTTATTTGTATTAGCATTTTATTCAAATACAAAGACATTTTATGTGAGAGTAAGGTATTTGTGTTTTTTTGTCCTTCAATTTATGAGTTTGGTGTTTGGTGCCTGGTTTCCCTAATGTATTTGTGCTAATTTCACATCTTGAGCCTGTTTATCTGGATGTTTTGCCTCATGACACCCTTGAATTAATCAGTGTCACCCTTGTTAAAAATGTCTAGAATCGCCACTGAAGGCAAGAGGCGAGAACATGCTTTTTAGACTTCCAGGGAGCATACAAAGGATGACAAAAGTGGTAAGAAAGAGTGGTATATTGCTTGCTGCACACAGTTTCTAGGCAGGCAGAACTATTTAAACTAGAATGCATGTCAGAGGAACTGCAAGAGTGGGCTTGATCAAGTGGTTACTAGGGTCACCATGGGCGGACTGGCCATCTGGCATACCGGGCATTTTCCCTGTGGGCCGACGCACCTTTTGGGCCGATAGGCTATAATTTAATAATTTTGGCCAACGATCGGCCCAAAGGAAGGACAATCAAATTGGTTACATTTTCTTATTGACACTGGGCTGATCCAATAACAACTTACATCAGGCCCCACCCCTCCCATTTTGGCTCAGAGCCAGGATTATGTGAGCGCATCTAAAGGTAATCGATGTAGCCTACACAAAATTGCGGCGGGTGCCGGTAGTGACAATTGTGCAAAATAACACCAATGTAGAAGCTACAATATCATATATCAAAAATACAATATTGTCGGGGGCGCTGTGGCGTCTGAGTGCCCATGGGGACCCAGGTTCGAATCCGACCTGCGGTCATTTGCCGATTCCCACCCCATCTCTCTCTCCCACTTACTTCCTGTCACTCTTCACTGTCCTGTCAAATAAAGGCAAAAAAAGCCCAAAAAATATACAAAAAAAAAATACAATATTGCAAGTAGGCTAGCATATGTCAGCAACATGTTGAAGTTCGTTGAGTTTGAACGAGGAGATGTAGGCAAGCATACAGAGCAGAGGGACATTGAGCAGGTGGTGGAGTGTAGAGCTACATGATAACAACTCAGTGGTGGAGCAGGTAGGCTATGTGTGACATGCCATGCTGACGATGATGATTATGATGACTTATTAATTGCGATATTGTATGCTAATGATATGGTAGGCCTAATGGTAGTAAGGTCGTGCTGTGATTATAATAACAAATAGCGCAACTTAAATTTTCTAAATGAATGATTTGCAAACCTGGACAGCAAAAGAGTGTCAAATCGGCGTTAATTGTTGGTCAGATTGATCAGTTTCCGTGCTGGTTGGTCTCTCAAAGTAGAGCGTTGGGTTCTGGGTTGTCATGGTAAAGATGAGCTAAAAGACAGTAGACTGACGGAAATGTAGGCTACGAAACGTCAAGTCCTTTTCATGCACAAGCCAACATAACCTATACGATAGGCTACTGGAAGCATGGGCGGATTATGAACTCTCGGTCCCCTGGGCCCAGATGTGGGCCCCCCACTTATTGTCGTATATGTGGGAGGGGGGGTTTGGGGCTCCTCCCTCAGAAATGTTTTAATTTGTTTAATGTGATTTCCTATGTTCTGGTGCATTTTGGGGATGGTCAATATACTAAATTCAATCAGATTCATAGCCTACATCCTGATTTGTTGATATTAAAACAATGATTCCATGCTAAGGCGTGGGCTTCAGGGCCCCCTGACCCTTTGGGCCCCTGGGCTTAGGCCCGGTAGGCCCGTGCAGTAATCCATCCCTGACTGGAAGACATTAAACATATGGTGGTTGCTATGGTGGTTGTAAGGGTCACATCATAATTGGGGTTTCTGGGTTGTTTCTATGGTAATTAAGATAGTTGCTAGGGTGTTGCTAGGATACATATGGTGGTTGCTATGCAAAATAACAATGTTGCTAGGGTGGTTGCTAGGATACATATGATGGTTGCTATGCTAAATAACGTGGTTGCTAGGGTAATCATGTTGGTTCCTATGGTGGTTGATAGGGTCACATTATAGTGGTGGTTGCTAGGGTAATTAAGATGGTTACTCAGACATTGCTAGGGTACATATGGTGGTTGCTATGCTAAATAATGTGGTTGCTATGCTGGTTGCTAGGGTTAAAGCCAAACCATGTGTATAGAGGTTTGCACTTTCATATCATAGAGATATTGCTTATTACGCAACTGGATGTGAATATCTTTTTTTTTTCTCTGGGGGCCGCCTGAATCCTGCTGGCGGGCCTGATCTGGCACCCGGGCCTTATGTTTGACACCCCTGCTTTAGGTCTTCATCTTTGTATGAGCTAGAAATAAGCAATCTGGCATGGCAATTTTAAACCAGCTTACCCAATACCCATACTCAGATTTAAGACTCAATAGAAGAGACAGTCAACACATAACACTGGCTTTAGTGTCAAATCAGATTGAGAGCGCAAGGATACAAATGTATGAACAGAGGTAGACAAAAATCAGTGAAAATCAATAAAAGTATGGCTTCTTGGAGAAAAAAATGGAACATTGAACGCTTTCCATTTATAGGCTATTAATTAATCTACATGTAAAAGCCTAAAGCAAAATGCAAAACCAGGAAATATTTTCCTTGGTCCTGTTCAACCAGTATCAGCTGTCGGCATTCTGCAATGTAGGCTAGGTCTGTAAGCAAATCAAGAATGTAGGTCTGCAGGCAAATGAGAGGAATGATAAGCGCAATGCCACTCCATACAAGCCTTTTGATATATGATTTTATAGTTCTATTCTGTACTGTATGTTGTACTTCACATCCAGCATAGAGAAATGTCAAAACGGTGTAATTAATTGAGTGTTATTATTGTTTTCAGCTGGTACCCAAAATACTATTAAATGTAGAGCTGGAAAAGAGTTTTATAACGATGAAAAACCATTTGTCTGTGAATAAAACTGAGGGAGATACATTAATTCAAAGTCATAGTCCCCCCTAATTCATTATTAGACCTAACTTCCCTTAATATTGATCCAAAACACATGCAATTTCATTTTCATGACTTTGTTATGTCCGAATCATCAGCATTCCAAGTTTCATTCAAATCTGAGGTGATGCGGTTCTAAAGTGTGATGATTTCACACAGAATGACCCGGCTATATAACAGGGCAGCGAAAAGTAACATTTTACAAGATATATTGTGCATTTTACTAAAACCACTCTCTTCTTTTTCTTTTTCCATTCACAGCCACAATAATGGCAATGATTTTACTGAATTGCTAGCCGGGTTCTGCCTCTGGAGACACGGAAACAGAGACATTCTGGCCAAACCCACACAGAAAACATCTCTGAACCCAAGTACTGCACGTTGATTTTGAGCGCTATTGATTCACTACGGTCTAGTAAAAACAAACCAGACTTTAAGAAGATATGTGGAAGGGTAAAGAGACACGGGTTAAACCCAGATCGCACCCGTGCAGAACTGGAGAAACTGGTCCAAGAACAGAAGGTAGTAATTATAGACAGCGGCAACGGCTCCATCTCTTACCGGAACCCCGCAGATTTGCCGAGGAAACGCCAGAAAAAAAGTGAGCTCACACCAGACTGCAGTAGCGACAGCGGCGGTTCACAAGGTAAACGCGCCAACGACAACGGGGACAGCATAGACAGCTTCATGGATGAAGAGGAGTATGAAGACAAGGAACCGGAGCCTATGGGGGCGATGCAGAACTTTCATCCCCAAACCCCAGTCCAATCCCTAGCCACAGCCACTGTGCAAGAAGATACAGAAGGAGGTTTCGCCACACGTAAGACACACACACACACACACACACACATTGACCACAGCTGTGCCGTACACATGCATACAGGCAAACCAACACTCAGCATGTATCAGAGGCATGTTCACCTTTCACAGGGAAAAACAGGAACATGTGATCACATCCTGCACAAGCTGTGCTGCAGCAGGTGCTTAACACCGGTTATTGTATACACAGTATTGGTTTCATGCATTGAATATCTCTACATTTAGTTCATTTACCATGAAATAGAGGATTGGGGCTGGAATATGCCACATATATGTGGTAGCAAACTTGGATAAGTTACTGTAACTCTAGTAACGGATGGAAAGCCAGTATCCACTGTTAGCTGCTGAGATGCTGCCACAAACTCTACAGGTGTAGGCTGTGTAGACGGGCCGCCGTGCTCTTTCTGTGTGCGTCAGGAAGGACAAACAGTCCGACGATAGGGCTCAGATGCACAAGCTCAAAGTTCAGTAGAGTCGTTTATGGAACACTTACAGATAGCAGAAAGACTAAGCTAATACAGACATAAACTGCACTCTAGTGGCTAATAAGAAAACTTTTGAAGACACAGCAACTGAGATCAAGGTAAAAGAGGTGCTGATGACACAGCAATAGACCTCTGAAGCTGGCCTACAAAAAGCTGCCATATATGCCAAATAAGGAGATCTGGGAGATCTTGAGATTTTTTTCAATGGGAAAATAACATGGGGATTTTGAATTATCACACCTGTTAAACTCTTGCGGGGACGAAGAAATCGGAAATGCAGACGTATGCTCTACACAGTTCTGTCCTCTGCCTTCAAATGGATACTGTGATCTTCGGTATGTGAAGACGACACACTTTGATCTTTGTTACCCCAGAACTAACTTCCAATGCAACTTGCCATAGTTAGCATCAATTAACACCCGGTTTGCCTTATGTGCAAAGATGGCAGCTTTGGTTCCTTTTTGTAGGCGAACTTCAGAGGTCTATATTTTTAGCCCATCTCTCCTTGACATTGAGTTCAATTTTTGACTCCTTGTGTTTCTTAATTTCCTTAAACAAAATACTCAGTCTTTTGTCTCAGCTCAAGTCCAATTTAATTTTCCAATCTTCTCACTGCACTGTCAAATTGTTCTATCCCTTTGCTCCAAAATAAGTGCAGTGGTTTGTCGCTCATTACACTAAAACCATCATCTTCCTTCCTCTTTACTTGCAGAAACAGGAAGTTACACCTGTACGTTTTGTGCGAAGCAGTACAAGTACTTCAACCCTTACCAGGAGCACATGGCTCTGCACACACCCCAAGGTAGGTGGTCTAATCTACCACCTGTGACAAAATGGCCACTTCAGATTGGTTGGTGTGAAAGTACCATCTCTCTGATTCATGTGAAATGTGTGTCTTCTCACAGATCAGTCATTTGACATGCAGTCACCATGTTCACAACAGAAAAAGAATGTCAAGAAATACACCTCAAACCACTCTGATCGCAGGCCTCCAGGTAAGGCATACTACTGTACAGTTCTATCCCTGATTAACCTCTTCTCAATTTCTGGGAGAAGCTTCCGTCTTTTTGGAGATATCAATAGAAGTAATGGAAAGAGGTAATATTTGAATGTGAATTAGGTGTGGAATTCCTGAGAAGGCTCTCAAGCCTTAATATTAGATGTATCTTTCAATCTTCATTGGCCATGTCTCGTAGGTGGATGAATGACGTGAATACAATCCCAGTGATTGTCAAGCTTCTTACCAAATAATGCTGAACACAAATAGATATTTTGCTTCACGTTTCACCATGTACGACCATGTAACCGTCAAATACAGGACATCAATAAAGTTATATTTAAATGTTCCAATCATCATTTCCGTTAGGTGCACAGAGTTGGTGTTCGATATGAGACGGCACTATTGTGTTGAAATTTACACACTGAATGAGTAAGCACGCAGGGCACACACTGCATTAATGTGTACTGACAGAAGTGTGCCACGTGAGACAGAGTGATGGTCTACTTCTCTCATGGCACACTGCAAAAAACTGTTTATTTAATAAAAATCTAATCAGGTGTTATTAATCTTATATCTAGATAATAAAAAAAAAAATAGTTGGTATTGTTAGGGCTGGGACGGTAACCGCAATACCGCGGTCACGTGACGCCTACAGTGGGTCTGAGCTTGTTACCGTCATCACCGCAAAAAAAAAAATCATTCAAAGATGAAGCTGACCTTTCGTGTTTGTGTTGGGGAGCGCAATGTTCCAACATTCTATTTGTTCACTATGTGAGAGCAGGGGAGAACTGGCACAATCGGAACACTTCTATTCTCTCCGTTCAGATTTGATTTACACAAAGACATTAGACTTGAAAGCTGTGAAACTTGGCGAGAAAGTCATACATAAAGACATAGGATTTGAACATAAATATTTTACAGGCTTTGGTTTTGGGACCCATTCTTGATATAGACAAGGTATGATCAAAATCTGAGATGGTGCAGCAACAACTTTATCTGATCTGACATCATGAAAACAAGCACATTGTGTGCCAGTGTGTTGAGGAAAGTTGTCTTGTTAAGACTCCTCAAAATAAGTCAGTCTTCTTAAATTAAATCAAAATGATCTTTCAGGAGAGTGCTAGGTAAGTCTCTTCATACTAAAAAATACCAATTAGATTTTTTTTATCTTAATATAAGATTAATAATACTTGGTTAGATTTTATTAGATTTTACTTTATAGAGTTCAGATATGAGGCCCTAATTTGAATGATGGGCAAAGTTTAGTCTTAGGTCTAACTAAAGCTTATTTAAAAACAAAAGGCAACATCTTTTTCCTAATTTCTCATCTTGGGTAAGACCTCAAAGGTGGGGGCAGCGATCGCCTAGCTGCCTATTCCGTGAGTACACTGTAAAAAAAACTTGATCTCTACAGTGATCCCAGGCTCCGGAAACTGGCATCAAGCTAATTGGGGGCCTGTTCCCCAAACAACAACAAAAGTAGAGTTTCTTTAGGAATACTGAAGGAACGGGTTAGCTACCTCCCTTTTTTTGGTCGTTGATAACTATTGAATGTACGTTGTTTGCTAAAAAAAATAATTAAGTGTGCTAAGAAATGTAAACATAAACAAAAATAAATAAACACAACGTCATGCACAATCGCTACCTGATCCTTAAAGCACAAACATTGATGAGTCTGTTCAGTTCTCACATTCAACGCATTAGCTATAGTTCATACACAAGAACGTTGCTTGTTGACACACTTTGCACATTCAACGCATTAGCTATAGTTCATACACAAGCACGTTGCTTGTTGACACACTTTGCACATTCAACACATTAGCTATAGTTCATACACAAGCACGTTGCTTGTTGACACACTTTGCACTTTGCCCACTCTTTACTTTAGATCCCATTGTATTAATCATTTCAGCATTTTAATAGGATTTGATGAGCAACACACTTCAAAGTGAAGTTAGATGACACCTCTGAGATTTTAATAAGAACGATATTTCATATCTTGCCCAGTTTCCCATTGCAACAAGAGAAACAACAGCAGAGGCTAGTTTTCATGGTGTCAAGTCTGAAGTGTGGATTGTTATTTATTTACATTCTGTCATAACTTTCGATTTTGTTTGCCATGTCTCATAGAAGTGTCTCCCAGACGAAAACTAGACTAAAATGACGAGACTTTTAGTCGACTAAAACTTGACTAATAAAAATGATATTTGAATGACTAAATATGACACAGACTAAAAAGGACATTTCGTCACAAGACTAAGACTAAGACTAAATTAAAAATAGGTGACAAAATTAACACTAGTCTGAAGTGTGGATTGGTATTTATTTACATTCTGCCATTTTATACACTTGTACACACTTTATATTTGTATGACATGTCTCATAGAAGCGTCTCCCATAGGTCCCTAACTCATATTCATATTTTATTGTCTTTGCATTCCTTATCACAGGATCAGAGCTGAGGATTGTGCTACTGGGTAAAACTGGAGTAGGAAAGAGTGCGACAGGAAACGCTATCCTGAGGAAACAGGCATTTAATGAAGATTTCATTTTTGACTCTGTCACTTCAGTTACTGTGAGGGAGACTGCCAATGTGTTTGGGAGACAGATCACAGTGATCGACACCCCAGGACTACTTTGTACATCTCAGACAGCAGCTGAGCTGGAAAGCGAGATAGCGAAGTGTGTGGACCTGTCGGTTCCTGGGCCTCATGCTTTTCTGATAGTGATCAGACTGGGAGTGTTATTCACAGAGGAGGAGAAGAACGCAGTCAAGTGGATCCAGAAGAACTTTGGCAAGAGAGCGACTCAGTTCACCATGGTGCTGTTCACTCATGGAGATATTCTGAAAGGGAGAACAATGGAAAGTGTTCTAAATGAAAAGGTCCAGACCTTGATAGACAGCTGTGAGGGTGGATACCACACCTTTAACAGTGCACAGAAGGAAGACCAGACTCAGGTGAAGGAGCTACTGGAGAAGATAGACACCATGGTGGAGCAGAACGACGGAGAATACTACACAAACAAGAAGTACCAGGAGGCTCTGACAAAGATCACAAGTAAGTCACATAAAGAAAAGAATTTCACAACAGGAGTTGACATAAATGTGTGTGGATAATAAAGGGACACATTACCCGTCAATAGTTTTTTTCATAACATTTTTCATTTTAGAATTTTAGCCACAGGGCATCAGAACTATGAAATACAATTTTGGGAATTAAGAGCGTCACATTATTAGTTAAGTCTGACTAATAATGATGAATTGTTTCAACACCTGCACATGAACAAATGCAGATAGATCAAGATTATAGACAAAAACGAATAGTATCAATATGGTCTTACATCCATAGTGAGAGCCCTTCAACAAGAACCGGATAAAGTAAACAGGTCAACAATGAATCTACCCAAAGAGAAGGTGAGTTTATGATAATATTACGAAACATTCAAAAGATTGGCCTATGTTCAGCATAAGTGAAAACCAAAAATCATCAACCACAAATGAACAAGATCATACTGCACATAACTATAAGGCTACAATGTATTTGCATTATACTGGTGGTCCTGAATCCAACCTTGTTTTGTTGTTCAGAAACACACCCAAGAGGAGCGAAAGAAGCCGTTTGTACAACGTGTGCAGCCTATTGTCAGTAATACACACCATGAAAGAAAACCCGTCCACACAGGTTCCACTATCAGCAACGGAAAGGTAATATGTCTGTCTGTCCATCTCATTGCACAAACAATCGTTTGCAGTATGTCAAGTTCAGGAGTGATACGTTCTTCAGTGGCTTGGCTGTAATATACATGCTGTAAACCCATTCTAGTTTCATGTATGCAGTTGGATTGCATAGTCAGTTAGTACTGCAATACAGTCAATTAGTACAACAATCAATGTTGAACGTCTGTTCTCATCACCAATGTAAGAGGGAAATTGTTCTTATTTCTAATTCTCGGCTCTTCATGTTTTGGCAATTTCTCCAGACTGCAAAGCGACCCAGAATGTCTTCTCCCTCCAACACACAAGCATCTACATTCGAACACTCACAAGCCAACAAATCCCCTACTAACAGCCTTTCAGCCCCAGGTAAGGATAGCTTTTTTGAACACGTTGCTGATGCAAATACATTAGATATTATTTAGCCCAGTGCCCAATCCAGATTTTGGTACCACCTAAAGTAGCCACATAAGTGCCCAGATAGAAGTAACCATGTTGGGATCAATATGAAAACATTGATATATTTTAATTACTCAGATATTTCATCAGTCTAAAGTGAATGCTTCTACACTGGGCTGGTGCGTTTTGTTGAGTTCAGAGAGGGGCGGCCGTGGCCTACTGGTTAGCGCTTCGGATTTGTAACTGGAGGGTTGCCTGTTTGAATCCCGACCAGTAGGCACGGCTGAAGTGCCCTCACTGCTCCCTGAGTGCCGCTGTTGTTTCAGGCAGCTCACTGCGCCGGGATTAGTGTGTGCTTCACCTCACTGTGTGTTTACTGTGTGCTGAGTGTGTTTTACTAATTCACGGATTGGGATAAATGCAGAGACCAAATTTCCCTCACGGGATCAAAAGAATATATATACTTATACAAAAGCAGTGTTAATTGACATGGTAATGCTGTCTTTAAGAAACGTTCAGTGGCCTGATCAGTAGTCTGTGCAGTTTAACATGTAATGTGAACACTGTTCACACAACTTTATTGGTTGTTTAAACACACTAGTACAATGCCACAATCTTTAAGTAACCTAGGCTGCAGGTTAAAAGATTTCAAACCAATTTTACAAATTAAAGCGTAGTCTGGCCTATTTTATGTACAATGTTATAGTCTGAAATAGTGTGTGTCTCAAGCAAGTTTATTTATTACCTGCTTTGGTCCAAACCATATTCAGACTTATCAACTATCAAGTGTAGGCCCTATGATTTCCGCGATGTGGAAAACACGGACAGAATCACAGAATCTATACATGAAAACGGAATTCTCTTATAAACACGGAATTGCACAGAATTTGCAGATATTCTTTTGTTTTGTTTTCTTTCTTTTATTTCAGTTTACTTTAAAACAAAAAGCATATAACAATGTCTCTTCGTTAATTGGTGTGTGACAAAGAAAATAAGCGATCAGTGGCTCCTGACAACGGTGGCAAAACACTGATCTGCTAGCCTTGAAATCTAGACGCACCCTAGCGGCAGCAAATTACATTACACTGGGTAGTCTAGCAACTCTCCATTGGCTTGCGAGCTGGAAAAATTGAACTTCGATAAGGCCAATCACATCATGTATAGAGTCGGTAGGTGGGCTTAACATAATGATTGATGGCATAGTTGCAGTGGTTCGGCGTGAATTCCCTGCTACTTGAAAACAAAGAAGATGGATGTTGCTGTTGGCGAACAGCGAGTTAAGGTTTTTTTTAAGTTGTCAAAAGTTTGTACTAGCCAACTAGCTCCACTGGTGGGAAAACGCATGGGACTCATGAGTTGTAGCACTATCCTATTGCGTGCAGAAGGAATTTGAAAGACAACCGATTATGCCGCCCCTCGGACTGAGCACTGCGAACGGTGAGACCCCAGACCCTACATCTTGATGTGGGTCTGTCTCATCAGGCTACTGAACTGCCTGACTGCTAGACAACGGGGCTGAACCAATGACCCCAATGACTATGAGTCTGAAAACAACTAGTTCGCAAGTTTTGTCAACACATAATTGACCTGATTCGCAAATACACATGTAGTGAAATCAAAAAGGCAACTTAAAGGACAATTCCGGCGCAAAATGAATAATATCACATGTGTAACAAGTTCGACCATTCTCTGGGATTTGTTTTCATGGGCGGAGCATTCGACAGCAAGGGCTGTGATTGGCCGAGTTTTCAGTGCGTTTCTCTGTGTTTTTTAATGTTAACAACATGACCGCATTCATATGACAAAGGAAAACGAATTCGGTCACTCAAGACTGTGCCACAGCAACCAGTGTAGGCTACAGTCCTACCCAGTAGGCCTACTCGAAGCAGATAGTGTTGTCTGACGGTCGAGTGGGTTAATGCGCGTATTTCCAGAACAGTTCTGCAACTTTCAGGCAGTTCTGAGTTCGAATCTAGGCAGGAGCAGAGCCATATACTGTAAGTGTACAGACAGTTTATCAAAAAGATCGTTTAGAAACACAGTCAAGTGACAGATGGCGTTTGACCAGTCCCACGTTGTGCAGTTGTTATGCCCAAAACACAACCATGACTAATTAAGACTCATAAGAACAACCCTTTTGAACAATACACCTGGTGAACTTATTATGCTGTCAAGATAGCGATTTTGGACTGGACACACCCAGAACATGCTTTCAATACTGCAGTTGGTACTGATTTGTAAAAATATCAGCATTGGCTCTAGACCCCTTTCTGAGGTTTCCCATGCAGTTATAGTGGCTGTTGACTAGTTAGCATGCTAATTATAGGTAGAACCACCATAATGACATTGTCCTTCTTGAACCCATCTTAACAGAATATAAGCCTCCACAGATGGCAGCTTGTCAGGCCCCAGCAGCTCCGGTAGTGAGCACTGAGTTAGCGTTATGGATGTGACGGTTTCACGTTATGGATGTGACGTGTCTGAACCAGTCCTCGACAAACTACATAAAACACATAATTAAGTAGTGAATTTTTATATGAAACAATTTAAATGGTTATCATGAAAAACTACCGATGAAAATATTGCTTCCTCAGTGCCCACTAAGATCCACAGGAAGAATCAGGACAACAAGTCATTTAAAATATAAAAAAGAAATTTATTTTTTTTCTTTTACCGTCATCAATTTTGGTCAGTGATTCCCAGGTTGAAACACCAGGGAACATGAAACTTGGTGGCCACTCCCCTAAATAACTAGCCCTACCTGAACCGTTGCAACCAAGATGACAAAATATTTATGGTATGTTAGTCTCAAGAGCCCGCATGAACCTAACCCATACCCACTCATTTGTGATTTGCACACATAAAGTACATGCACGCGCATGTGCACACATGCACATGCACACACACACGCACGCACGCACAGTCGCACACATACAGACAGGCAAGCACACATGCACGCACGCACAGTCGCACACATACAGACAGGCAAACACACACACACACATAAACACATACAGACAGGCAAGCACACATGCACGCACGCACAGTCGCACACATACAGACAGGCAAACACACACACACACATAAACACATGCAGACACATAAACACACACACACAGGCACGCATACGCATGTGGGCATGCAAACACATACGCACACACACACACACACACACATAAACACAAATACAGGCATGCATACGCACACACACAGACACACACACACACAGACACACACACACACTCTTATAAACAAAAGCAAACTCACATATGCACACACTCATTTACATGCACATGAGTTGCAGGAGATGGAGACAAATTGACAAGCGTGATTTATTTTTGCGAAGAGAATATGCAGGACTGAGAGGCGGTCATATTTTGTACCGCTATGCGATACATCTAGTTCATTGCTGGCCTTACTCATGTTACTCTGTGGGTATTAGCTACAGAGGACCTGACACTTCAAATGCTGTCATATCGAGTCACATTTAAAATTAAACCGTGTTAAGCAGACGAACGGCAGGCTGAACAGATCTGCAACAGAAGGAAGTTGCTATGTTAACTCCAGCTGCAAAGTCAGCCATCTTCACCAGCTAACACGATAATCCAGTTACTGTACAACATTAGTATGACAGTTACAGGAAGATAATCGCTCAGATTTTCGTTATTAGGCCACTTGAAAATAGGCTATGGCTAGGCTAATCACTGGAGGTATTTTAATATTATGTTTGTTTTGCTAATGGTTAGGCAAGGCCTCCCTGTGGTTTTGATCAACCTAATAATCTTTGAAATGTCAGTTGTAAACACTAAGTTGAAATGCGTTGAAACTGACATGCCACCAGAACAGACGTTTTATCGGCTTTGAGGTATAATAAAGTCCCCAGTCTTGTAAATTCACATTATGTAACATCCATAACGCACCATTAAAGGTTTTAAAAGTAAGAAAGGGGCACAATTTGGTCACTTTACATTGATATAAATCAGCTTTGCACAGACACTATGGACATTGTCGCATCAACACTGTATGTGTAGCATAAACTTTTCCTATAAAACGTTATGGATGTGACATGGCCATGGAACTTGCTGACTTAAAAACAAAAACCTTACAAATGTAAGGAGTTGTGCTCTTAAAGGCAAGCTGAGCATAGACATTGCTCTGCCATTCCCTTGTCAATCTGGAATTTGTCAAATGACACAATTTGTTTGAACATTGGGTCCATTTATCCACTTTTGAAATATGTATAATATTACCATGTAAAAAAAGTTGTTTCTGTATGGTTGCACACCATATTTATGATGTAAAAAGAGTGTCATTCTCCATCAAATTCAATCAGATCAGTTACAAACAATAAAATATAGACCTAAATGAAGATTTTAACAACAGTTCTATTTGCGTATGCACAACTTTTTTTTCCATGGTAAGGATGACCTTTGCATGGAATTGCCCACTACAGTGTTTCCTCTACGTTGATTTTAGAATGGCGGCCCGCCACGGCAAAATGAATGCCGCCATGGTATCAGAATTAAGGCAGACGCACAATGTAGTTGTGGTTGCCTTTTAAATAATCCTGCCGATGTATATCCTTCCCCGCAGGCTGCCGCTCAATTTAAAAATAAATAAAACTAGTTAGAGGTGTGAGGTTTCACTTCACATATTACATATTGTGTTGACCCTATTTAAAACACTAACTTTCTTCCACAGTGTTTCCTCTTCATTTTGTAGTGATGGCCACTGCTTCAGAATTAGGGCAGATGCACAATATTGTCCAGGTGTATGGTAGGCTATAAATGGCCTCCGCTGTGCTGCAGATATTTGCCGTTTAACAAAAAACATTAATGCTAATCCGAGGTCCCTGTCTAATTTTATTCCAGAAATATATAGTTTTTATAGATGTTAGTGGAATGTGCTATCAAGAGCTTCCATTTACTTCGCATGTTTGTTAACAAAAACTACGGGTAGCCTACAATTTAGCATTTCCCACATTGTAGCCTAGGCCTATTAGTTCGCAACAACAGCGAAAATTAACCTTAGAGAGTGGATGTCTCTCCAAGGAGACTCCGCTGTTTCATTAGATGCACACTCAGTTGCGATTTGATGCAGGTAAAAATCAGGTTCGTAGTAACAAAAGAAAATTGGATTAAAGCAGTTTTGCAAATGTGAGAACAGCACACAACTTCAGCAAAACCATTTTGTATGCACTTGCGGTGATAGCCTAGTTAATGTGAATCACATACTATAACCAAAGAAAGTATAGGAGAAACCAAGTAGGCTAAGCGTTTTCTCCATTGTCAACGTAAAATATATGTTCAAGCAGTGACGTGGTTTAATGCGTGGGGTAACGTGACGTGAGTCAGACAGAAGATGGGCCTGTCTTTAGTAGCCTGTTCCTGAATCCTGTCCCTCTCAAATCATGTTAAATGGTGTGATTAGCAACTAGAATAAAAAACATCCCGGGGTGACACCCACTGACCACATGTGTTGTGTTATTATTATTATTATTATTATTATTATTATTAGGATATAGATTCAAGTTAAGCTATAGTCTATAGATCCTATGAGCCAAAAAGTTTTTTTTAGTTTATTTTTTATTTAAGTTTAGTGTAGTTTTTGTGATTCATCAAGCTGAGATTATAACTGAGTTGGCAAACTGCTCAGGGACTTTCCAGTCTGAAGGTGTGTTATTGATCTACTTCTCTCTTGGCACTTAAGTTCAGAAATTGTGTTAATTATGTTTTTATTTTCATAGAATTTGAAGAGCAACACACTTCACCGAGTCCAGAGTTTCCTACTGCGAGCAGAGAGACATCAGCACAGGGTAAGTTTAAAGATGTCTGACTATCATCAGACATATAATCAAACAAACAATTTGGTTATTGAGTGATGATGCAATAATGGGGTGATATTTCTCTTTCTGGGTCCAACAGGCTGCTTGTTTTTCATAGACAGTAACATAAAAAAAAAAATCCGCTATTCAGAGTAGCCTATAAGAAAAATGTCATTCTACTACTCACTTGTTGCCTCAACCCAATAAAATTCTATTTTTCGCAGAGGCCTGGACGATACCCTTGATTGTATCAACTGACTGTGCACAGCTACAGTAATTACTTTGTTGAAGTTAAGCGATTTTGTTTTACCCTCACTAAAACGGAGGTGATGGTGACAAGGTTTACAAGTTGCAAAAAACCAGCTGGCTGCGCTAGTAAACATTGTTTGATGAAAAAGCTTGGGCCTGTGACGTCAAACTTAACTAAATGTTTCATAGCATACTCTTCTTCCATTTACTAGTTTGTCATCATAGCTTCTTAACATGCCCTTTTAATTTGAAAATGAAATCAGTTGCTGTTAGTCACTTGTCAGAGTCTGGAAGGCAGTTTTTGACAACAAGGAATTTAGCTTATGACATATGTCTGGCCAGCCAGAAAATGAGCCTTAAATGCCATATTGTCCCATATGTTTTTGTGTTCTTTCAGCCACGTCACACATTGCAATAGCCTCAGTAAGCCAACTGCTGCGAAAGACGTTGGACAACCTGCCTGAGTCTGAGTTTAAGAGGTTCAAGCATATTTTGAGAGACAAGTCTGCAATCCCATGGAGTATGCTGGAAAAAGCTGACTGTGATGACATTGTGTACCAAATGAAGCAGTGCTTTGTGGAA
>NC_055965.1:24106792-24206045 GCF_018492685.1 Alosa sapidissima | reverse complement strand
AAGTGTGTTGAGGTCATGGTGGACATCTTAAGGAAAATGAACAAGAACCAGATGGCCATAGACTTGCAGAGGACCTTTGAGAAAAGTAACAATCTCACTTGTGTTTTAGTGCATACATTTACTAAATACCACTCTTTTCATATTACTTTTAAATGTATTTCTCTCTCTTTCTTTCTTTCTACTTTCTCTCTCTCTCTCTCTCGGTCTGGGCAAAGTGGTTGGTGGGGTCAAGGTGAATGTCACTGGAGCTAACGGAGGTTTGCAGCAAGGATGGGGTAATTACCTAATGTCAACTGTTTAACCATTGGGTCCAGTGGCATATTAACTGCAATACACACACTCACACAATAACACATTCATTTGCATGTATATGAATATGGCAATGCAATTATACTGTTAATTTCCTTGTTTATTTGTTTAGTCATCTATTTCTTCCATCTCAAAACAGATGCAAATGTGGATTCTGCACAAGAGAGAATTTCAAATGTCCTGAAGGACAAAATGAAAAGAAAAGTGCAATATATCATGGAGGGCAATGAAAATAGACAGGAGAAGAAACTCCTAAACCAGATCTACACAAAAGTCTACATCACTGAGGGAGAGACTAGGGTTGTTAATGAGCATGAAATCACCCAGATAGATTCAGCTACCAAGATGCAATCAAGACATGGTAAAGAAATTGAATGCAACAATCTTTTCCAGCAAGATAGAGGCACCAGGACCGTGTTGACCAAAGGGAATGCTGGCATAGGAAAAACAGTTTGTGTGCATAAGTTCATTCTTGACTGGGTGGAGGAAGAAGCCAACCACAATGTAAAGTTTATCTTTGTCCTACCATTTCGGGAGCTCAGTTTGCTTACAGGAGAATTTAGCTTTCATGAACTTCTTGTTGAGTTCCATCGAGAACTGAACAATCTTAACAATCCAGATATCTACGACAGCAATAAAACACTCTTCATTCTTGATGGCCTGGATGAAAGCAGATTTCGTTTGGACTTTTCCAAGAAGATGGTAGCAGACATGCACATGTCCACCACAGTGGACGTCCTAATCACAAGCCTCATTAAAGGGAAGCTGTTCGAGTCTTCTCTCCTTTGGATCACCTCACGGCCAGCAGCTGTTACCCAGACTCTATTATCGCACATTGACCAGATAACAGAAGTCCGAGGTTTCAATGACGAACAGAAGGAGGAGTATTTCCACAAGAGAATCAGTGACCCTGCCCTGGCCAAGACCATCATTTCACATATCAAGGCATCACGCATCCTCTACACCATGTGCCACATCCCTCTGTTTTGCTGGATCACGGCAACGGTTTTCCAGAAAATGCTTGCTCAGGAAGACCGCAGTGAAATTCCCAAAACCCTTACCAGTATGTATTGCAACTTCCTGCTCATCCAGACTGACAGGACACACAAAAAGACCTATGATGCAAGTGAAATGAACAGGCAGAAACTTCTAGAGTGTAACAGTGAAGTCATTTTGAAAATTGCCAAGCTAGCCTTTACACAACTGGACAAGGACCGAGTAATTTTCTGTGAAGAGGACCTTAAGGAATGTGGAATTGGTGCCAATGATCCTCTTGTCTCTGGGATGTGCACAGAGATCTTAAAGGAGGAATCTGACTGTTATGTCAACAACTTGCACGAGAAGATGTACTACTTTGTGCATCTTAGCATCCAGGAGTTCCTTGCTGCCTTCTTTGCATTTCACTGCTATTTAAGCATGAACCTAAAACCTATCAAGATGTTTCTGGCTCAGAAGAACAAACCTATGCCTGATGATTTGAAACTGGACGATTTGCTGAAAATGGCAGTCAACAAAGCACTGGACAGTAAAAATGGTCACTACGACCTGTTCGTCAGATTTCTTCATGGCATCTCACTGGAGTCCAATCAAAGGATTTTAGGCGGCCTCCTCCCCCGTTCAGAATCTGATCCAGAAACCATGGGAAGAATCATCAGCAACCTCAAGAAAGTACAGAGGAGGAATATCTCAGCGGAAAGGTGCATGAATCTCTTCCACTGCCTCAGTGAAATGAATGACCGCTCGGTCCATGAGGAAGTCCAGGGATTTTTGAACTCAGAGAATTCAGGCTCAGTCAAAATGTTGTCACTGGCACATTGCTCTGCTCTAGCCTACATGCTTAATCTCTCTGATGATATTCAGGATAAATTTGACCTGAAGAAGTACAACACATCTGATGAGGGTCGCAAGAGGCTGGTTCCAGCTGTGAAAAACTGCCGTAAGGCTGAGTGAGTGACTTAACTATATATGGTTGTGCCCTGACTAGAATATATGGGGGGAAAATACTAGTATTTGTAATAGTATATAGTGTTCATGGATGTGATAAATGCAGAGACCAAATTCTTGAATACGCAAGTACCCTTGGCCTATAAACCTGAGTTACATTTACTAATTTGTACCCTGAATGAAATGTTATCGGGAAAAAATAGATACTACTTGTGAAATTGTATGCAGTTCAATCAAATTCCGATGTGTGCCTTTCCACAGCCTTGCTGGCTGTAAGCTCACAGAGAACTCCTGTGACACTGTGGCCTCAGCATTACAGTCTGCAGACTCAGCGCTGAGAGAGTTGGACCTGAGTGACAACGATCTTCAGGATTCCGGGATTGAGATTCTCTGTTCTGGACTGAAAAGTACAAACTGTAAACTGGAGAAACTGAGGTAACAAGAAAAAATCATTTGTAAACTGGAGAAACCGAGGGAAGAAATGGGCATTCTTACCTTTTTTCTCAAATTTACAATTTGTAATTATTTTATAATGCACATGACCGTTAAAGTTTGACCGTATACATGTGTTGAATTACAGTAAATGTCTTTGCCTAGAGTTCTAGGATACATCCAGGATTTCCAATTGGCAGTCTAGATTTGCATACATTTTCAATGTAATGACCCACTTTGTTCAAAGTCTTCTAGAGAAGAAAGGGTGCCATCACTACGGAACGTTACTTTTATTACACAATTCTATAAAAAAAAATCTAAAAGTGATAGTTCCAGTCCTTGATTGTGATTGGCTGAATCACATTCGATGCCGTTGTAAAATCCCGAATAAATATACACCTTGACCGGGTCATTCCACGTCAGTTCAACCAGGGCCCACGCACTTAGGTCTCAAAAAAATCTGAAAAAATTACCAGGTGTACCTATGTTACCCAGGAGACACTGTAAAATTACTCTTATGTAAGATCAATCCAAGATACAGCCAGTTTTACAGGGGGAGGGGGAATTCCATCAATAGGAATAGTATGTAGCAAAATCGTCACGTTTGGTCTGGATAATCCTGCATGGTCATCGCTGTTCCTCAAAGTTGATACAAATTTTATTGGAGTTTTGGGCTGGGCTCTGTTTAAGCCTTCAGAAGACATATTTGTACTCAACATAGGCTCTTGATTTATTTTCCTTACTGAGATAAGTAGAAACACTCTCACAAAAAGCAATGAACAGAAAATAAATCCCTTCAGGGTCTGAACAGCAGACCTCACAAGTCTGAAAAATCATTTTGGTTATCATTTTCAGAGCACCCAAACACCTTGTGGGAATATACAAAGATTTTTTAAATATGTTTTTCCTTATTCTCCATGATCCCTTCTTTTTGAAAACACCAATTTGACTTGTCTTATGCAAATCTTTCTTTTTTATTTTCCCACCCTGAACATGGGCAAAATGCCACAAGGTGTTTAGGTGCTCTGAAAATGAGAACCAAAATGATTTTTTAGACTTCTAAGGTCTGCTGTTCAGACCCTGAAGGAATTTATTTTCTGTTCATTGTTTTTTGTGTGAGTGTTTCTACTTATCTCAGTAAGGAAAATAAATCAAGAGCCTATGTTGAGTACAAATATGTCTTCTGAAGGCTTAAACAGAGCCCAGCCAAAAACTCCAATACCATTTGTATCAACTTTGAGGGACAGCTATGACCATGCAGGATTATCCAGACCAAACGTGACGATTTTGCTACATGCTATTCCTATTTATGTACTTATGTTGAGCTTCCTACATGGTTTAGTTCTTGCGCTTTGGGCTTGTGAACTTTGACAAAAAAAAAAGAGCCCGAACAAAATCGACACCCCCCTCCCCCTGTAAAACTGGCTGTATCTTGGAAAGTATTGATCTTACATAAGAGTAATTTTACAGTGTGTCTCCTGGGTAACATGGGTACACCTGGTAATTTTTTCAGAATTTTTTGAGACCTAAGTGCGTGGGCCCTGGTTGAATTGACGTGGAATGACCCGCATTTCTTTCTATATTACTGCGCTACCATAACTTGATAGTAGCTGCGTCTCAACGTTGCTTGGCAACCATTCAGATAGAGGAAATATATTTATTGGCGGAAGAATGATTTTAGCTGCTCTGCCTTTAATTTCCGAAAGTAAGTTTCTTACTTTCGGGGGTTTTAAGGGGGGTTAACAACGGCCCTTATCTGTTGTAGAATTAGTGTAACCTACGGACTCGACTGGCTTATTGCCTAATTAACCATTCTATAAAAAAATAACCTGTAGACTACACACTTTATCCTGTTGTACTGTGTGTCCCTTTCTAGATTATCTTGCTGTGGGATCACAGAGACTGGCTGTAAGGCACTGGCATCTGCTCTGCATTCCAATCCTTCTTATCTGAGAGAGCTTGACCTGAGTTGCAATTACCCAGGGGTTGAGGGGAAAGCCATACTCTCTAAAACACCGAAGAAACTACGGTGTGCAATAAGGTGAAGAAAGCAGATGTTTGCTTGTTAACCAGTGTTATGTGTTTGCAAAACTACAAAAGAATAATACTAATCTGGCCTGAAGAATACTTTCTGTTTTTTTCTTATAGTTTTGACAGTGAAGCAGAATACTGGTTGAAGTCCGGACTACGAAAATGTGAGTGACCATCCAATTCATGTTTCTGTTTTTGACATAGGTCTTCTCTATATCTATAATATTTTCTGTGATTATTTCACCACTAATCTGAACCTTAATTCGATATACTTAACCTCAAGTAACCTAAAACTTAAAATGACTCCCAACTGATAATTACTTTCTCAGATGCCTGTAAAATCACTTTAGACCGAAACACTGCACACAAAAAGTTAAGTTGGAAGAACCATAAGGTTAGTGTGGAAAAGCAGGACCAGAAATATCCAAATCACCCAGAGCGATTCCAGCACTGTCAGCAGGTCTTATGCAGTGAGGGCCTGACCGGGAAAGCTTACTGGGAAGTGGACTGGAGTGGACGAGCTACAATTGGTGTTGCGTACAAGAGTATTCACAGGGACGGACAAGATGATAATAGGATTGGATGCAACAACAAGTCCTGGGGTCTGGAGCAATTTATCACCTCATTCGATGCCAAACACAATAACAACACTGAAACCATCTCAACTCCTCGCTCCAAGTCTGGGCGACTAGGAGTGTTCTTGGACTGGAAAAGTGGAACCCTGTCCTTCTACAATATCTCCTCAGGAGCACTGACCCACCTGCACACATTCCTTGCGAGATTTGTTGAACCACTCTACCCAGCATTTGAGGTTTTGGAGAGTGTTACTCTGTGCCAAGTCAAAGAGCATACTAAGAGACAGGATAGTGAGTCCTAAAATACTTTGCTGTGCTACAATCACTATTGAATAACACAAAGATCTATTACCTTCAATGGTCATGATGTAGTCAGGCTGCAGAATGCCTCCACTGCTTTTCTGCATATGTTTGTGAAGTTTTTGTAAAGATTTCTAATCGGCTGTTACCAACTTTTATCCACCAGAAATTCTCTGATATTTTCGACTGTATGTGTGTTTGTATCAATGATTTTAAGGTTTTTTTGGTTTGCATCAACATTCTCTGGTTAATAATGTTTTGTTGAGTGGAAATCACTGTTCAGTTATTTAGAGAACTATGACTTCCAATGGTCAGCTTTCTGATATTTTTGACTGTATTTGTATCTGTATTCATACCAATGTTTTTCACATTGTCATTTAATTGTTATGCTCTTTCTAAGTTCTTTTTTTATTGTTTGCATCATCAGTCTCTGGTTAATAACATGTTTTGATGAGTTGAAATAATTTAGTGATGTTGAGGACAATGACTGCAATATTCAGGCCGTCATAGAATGAGTCAACATTTTTGCTTATTGATTTCTAACAGTTTTTATATCTTTCAGAAACATATGGATATTCTCAGATACGTTTTGCTGTATTTGTGTATTTTATTTTTTTTCTCTCGGAACTTGGTGGGCATGTAGCCCCACATGGATAGCATGGAACCATCGTTTTGATCTGTAGCCCCCCCGCTGGACTGGACCCTCTGAAAGGAGGGTATGGCAGACACAGTTTTCTGTGAATATCTCGAGAACCGTAGGGTTTAGGAGGACCATCTTTTTTTGTATGTTGATCTTAAGGGGCCATGTCAACCCATTCCATAACCACTCATTTCATGTATAGCGCCACCTAGTTAAAAACAAAAAAGTAAAAATGAGGTGTTGTAATCGTAGGTATCTGTGACCTAACATAGTCAAAACTGCACAAAATGGAAAGTGTAGGATCATTATGACAACCTCCGAATGCATGCCAAGTTTCGTGAACTTTCGTTCATGGGGGGCCATACAATAAAATAATTTATGTGTACATTTAGTGACCGTACACCAACAGAGTTTTCTGTGAATATCTTGAGAACCGTAGGGCCTAGGATGACCAATTTTTTGCGTATGTTTGCCTCCAGGGGTCATGTTAACCTAATCTGACTCTCGCCAGATGAATTTTGTTCCGCCTAGCTCCACTCACATCCATCTGGGATCACTTCCATTGAGAGTGATTTCGGCACCAGATTTTATGGTAGAGCCAATCAGGACGCAGGGCGGGAGTTTCATAGATGTGACGTATCCAAATCATATGCATGGATTTTTGATAAGGCCCAGCCTTCTGAAACACCTCTCCAATGGATCAATCCCAGATGGATGAGTGGAGCTAGGCGGAACGAAATTCATCTGGCGAGAGTCAGGTTAATGTTAACCCATTCCATATGCACACATGTGCATAAACAGATACACACGCACACACATACATTCACAGTAATCATACGTATGACACTCACACAGTAGACATATGTACGCATGCATGCACATGCACACACACAGGCACATACGCAGGCACACACACAAGCACATGCACGCACACACACACACACACACACATAAACATAAACATGTACACGCACACATGCACACAATTCAAGAATTTCTCAGAATTATGAACAGGCAAGATGGGGGTGGGGTTGTATAAAATGTATTTTACATGTGAAATCTATGAACTAATCATGTTTTGGTACTTGTTGTCTAGCAGATACCAGTGAGAATTGAGTGTGCATATTGCAATTCAGTGAGACAGAATCATATATGCCTTTCAGTGTGCCTTATTTTTGTGGAAAAAAATGTGCTGGACTGGGTGGCGGTCATATTTTGTACCACTCTGCAGTACATCTAGTTAAGAGGGGAATTGATAATCTTTAAGTTTTCTCTATCGCTTACAAGTCAGAAATGCATGCCACTCAATGATAAATATCCGTTTAAAAAAAAAAAATCAATAAAACAACAGTGAAAGGTTAGTACTTTGCTTATGAGTGCTTAATTGAATGATATGCCATGAATATGATTCCATCCATGTAGGAGATGACTGGATGATCCTCATTGTGAACTGAAGATTTGTTAAGCATCGGCATGGCAAGATATAGACATTTTTGTAAGAAGGGATAGTGTGTTTTAATCGGTGAATATGGTCTTAACACAGATTACAAAACTTTTGAGTAATAATATTAAATGATATATAAAATTAGCTTCTATCAATATTCAATAGAGAGTGTAGCAGTACCAGACAAGTTGCTTAGCTGTGGTTCGTCAACATGAAGATGTCTATGGTCTCTTGTAGTCTGCCTCCAGTTAAACACAATGCTGACATCTATCAGGTCCAGGTACAGTACACAAGCCCTTTGTGGCTTTAAGGTTTTTATAGTGCAGCTCTTAAAGAATAAAAATGGTTGCTGAAACCTTATTTACATTTACCACAGTTGTGGTAGTCCTTCGTGGCCCATAGGCCCAAAGCTTTTTTAAAAAATACAGAAAAATTATCTATCTATACATCCATCATAGTTATTCATGGCCAACAGGCCCACAGTTCTTCAGATACAGATATCAGAACTTGGTGTTCTCTGACTGCAGTATAGGTGCAGAAACTACCAGCAGGCACAATTTTTAAGCATGCTTGTGTCCATTCCGACAGTAAAGAGATGTAAAACTTTTCTGATAACTAGGCATACGGTATGCAGAACCTATTGGACATCTGTCTGCTGTAGTGGTGGGCGGTTGGTTTGCTACACGTGCTTATCCCACTCTCTCAGCAGTGCAGCGCCCCCTAGCAGGAGCACCAGGCAGTGCAGGTAGAGGTAGCCACGGTCCACACTGCAGCCCACTTCTCTGTACAAGTCCAGCAGCGTCTGCTCTCGTCGGATCTGGAGCAGGTCCTGGCGGATCCGGACGAGGTCCCTCAGCAGTTGGACTGCAGGCCCCGGGGATCCATGATGACAGGTAGACACGGGATCAACAGCCCCCCCTGTTGAACGCCCCCTTTCTGGCTCTAAATAGAGAGGCAGAGCAAAGATGTTTTGTTGGAGAAAAAAAATCCATAATCTCTGACTAAATGTTTATGTAGTGATAATAATGAATTATTAATAAGTGTGCTCTTATTACTTTTGGTATTATGATTAGTAGTAGTAGTACCACTCTTGATTCTAAATAGAGATAGAATAACAATGAAAATATGTACATTTTGATGTATGTTGTTTGTTGTATGTTGATGTATCAACCCATTTGATACACACACTCATAAATAAGAGAATGACAGTGAACCTATCATCGTCTCCCAGTGACTCCGCCCACTCAACAACAATAGGCTGGGAAAGATGTTCTTCCTGAACCACTCAGACTTCCCATTGGCTATCTGGAAAACCACAGCTGTTTCCATGGTGCTGCATGCTAGCAGCCCAAGAGAGCCAAACAGGTAGACTTCTGAAGGTGACAGGGAATGAAAGAAAGAAAGAAAGAAAGAAAGAAATAATATGTTTAATCAGATTTAGTATGTACACACAATGGCAACAACTTGTTGAGTAAATGGAGTAGTGGTAGCCTAGAAATCTAGACGCACCCTAGCGGCAGCAAATTACATTTGCTGCCAGGGCTAGTCTAGCAACTCTCCGTTGGCTTGTGAGCTCGAAAAATTAAACTTCTATCAGGCCAATCAAATCGTGTATAGAGTCGTTAGGCGGGCTTAACATAATGATAATAATAATGTTGCAACGGTTTGGCTTGAATTCCCTGCTACTTGAAAACAAATAAGATGGATGTTGCTGTTGGCGAACAGTGTGACACGAGTTAAGCTTTTATTAAGTTGGCAAAAGTTTGAACTAGCCAACTAGCTCAGCTGGTGGGAAACGCATGGGACTCATAGCGCTGTCCTATTGCGTGCAGAGGGAATTTGAAAGACAACCGATTATCCCGCCCCTCGGACTGAGCACTGCGAACGGTGAGTGCCTAGACCAGGGGTGGGCAAACTGCGGCCCGCGGGCCGGATCCGGCCCGCCAAGCACTTTCATCCGGCCCGCCGAGCATTTCATTTGGTTATCAGGCATATTGTTAGCTTTACTGCAAACTGCTTTTCACTCTCCTTAGAGAACGTTTACAATGTCAATGTCAAAACATCATGTTAAATAGAGATAACATCATGTTAAACTAAGTTAACTCTTAGTTATGATCCTTTGCCGCAGATCTAACGTGAACATTATGCGATCCATTTAATTGGGAACGCGTCTGCACTCACGAGAGGGAGAGAGAGCCGCAGGTTCTGGCTTGTCATTGTTGATAAGTGATATAAAACTTTTAAAAGGAAATCATGAAGGCAACAGTAGTTCCCACTACTGACCATTTAAAAACTGTGAGAGGGCCCAGCCGTAGGTACAGCACTAGCCATAGCGGAGCGGGCAGAAGATCATTGAGAAATAAACGTGAATTAAAGCGACTGTCTTAAAGCAACAGTGCACAATTTATACATTTGTTAAACAGCATACAATTAGCAATTCACAATTTAAAACAAATACTTTTCATACTAAATTATAGGCTATAAAAAATGTATTTTTTTTATGTGTGTGTCGTGGGGGGGGGGGGGGGGGGGTTGTTGTGCGGCCCGCCGGGCAATTTTCAAAACCCAATGTGGCCCTTAAGCAAAAAAGTTTGCCCGCGCCTGGCCTAGACCCTACATTTTAATGTGGGTCAGGTTATAGTAGTGGAGCTGTTCACCGTTTACATTTTTGTGATTCTTGTCAGCATAACTGTCCTTTTAGGTGTGCATGTTTTTTTTCACTTTTTAGTGTCAATAATTGACTTATATACAGTTAAGAAGTATAGAACTAAACAGAATGAATCAGAAAAGTTATTCCCATTACTTGTGAACAGCGCCACAGTTTCCCCCAGTAGTCAAAAATATATGACACCTGTGCTATTGGACGTGCATAGAGCAGTGTTTCTCAAAGTGTGGTCTGGGGACCACTGGTGGTAAAATATAACATAGATGAGTTGTTTAAAATATTGAACCAACTTATATGTGAATCCAAACAGTTCTGCAAGACTGCTTACTGTATGTAAGCTACGCCACTTAAATAATATGAATTCTCTGACCCAATAAGCAATGTGCAAAGACCATTTTTTTTATTATTATTATTGGTTAGGTGGACTTTTTGGCTTCACTAATCTGGATTGGAAAGTTGTTACTGTTAAAAGCTCGTTTACCAGAGTTTCCACCACTGGCCAAACAGTTTTTACACCCACACTGTCAAGACTTATCTTACAAAATGAAAGTGATGGTTTTCAGACTGACCAATGAGAGGCAGCTTGATGCTGAATGGGGAGGGTGATGGTTTTCAGACTGACCAATGAGAGGCAGCTTGATGAAATGGTGAAAGTGATGGTTTTCAGACTGACCAATGAGAGGCAGCTTGATGCTGAATGGGGAGGGTGATGGTTTTCAGACTGACCAATGAGAGGCAGCTTGATGCTGAATGGGGAGGGTGATGGTTTTCAGACTGACCAATGAGAGGCAGCTTGATGCTGAATGGGGAGGGTGATGGTTTTCAGACTGACCAATGAGAGGCAGCTTGATTCTGAATGGGGAGGGTGATGGTTTTCAGACTGACCAATGAGAGGCAGCTTGATGAAATGGTGAAAGTGATGGTTTTCAGACTGACCAATGAGAGGCAGCTCGATGCTGAATGGGGAGGGTGATGGTTTTCAGACTGACCAATGAGAGGCAGCTCGATGCTGAATGGGGAGGGTGATGGTTTTCAGACTGACCAATGAGAGGCAGCTTGATGAAATGGTGAAAGTGATGGTTTTCAGACTGACCAATGAGAGGCAGCTCGATGCTGAATGGGGAGGGTGATGGTTTTCAGACTGACCAATGAGAGGCAGCTTGATGCTGAAGGGCGGGAAGAGCGTGAAGATGGCGATGAGGAAGATGAAGTGGCCAGTGAAGATGGTCGCCGTGACGCTGAGGCGCTGCTTGAGGTAGGCAGGGATGAGGAAGGACAAGAGGTCCAGCAGTATCAGCAGCGACGTGGGTAGCAGCAGCATCACCACGTAGAGAAGAGGACGTCTGCGCACCGTCACCTGTGACATACACATGCACACACACACACATGCACACACACACACGCACACATGCACACACACGCACACACAATGATACACACGCACACACACACACACACACACACACACAAAAACTCAAATGCATACAGATATAGAAACACACACACATAACCAAATTCATACAGATATGCATACACACGCACACATGCACACACGTACACATGCACACAATGTTACACACACACACACTGCAATCAGACATTCATATCACATACACTCTCTCTCTCTCTCTCTCTCTCTCTCTCTCTCTCTCTCTCTCTCTCTCTCTCTCTCTCTCTCTCTCTCTCTCCCCCTCTCTCCTTGTCTTTCTTTCAGAAGGGGAAGTAGAGTTGTACTGGGGTCCTGGCATCTCTGGTGGACAGGGCGACGTCCACCAGAGATGCCAGGACCCCACACTCACACACACACGCACACATGCACACAATGTTACACACACACACACACACGCACACATGCACACAATGTTACACACACACACACATGCACACAATGTTACACACACACACACACACACAATGATACACACACACACACACACACAAACTCAAAGGCATACAGATGTAGACACACACACACACACACACAAAACCAAATTCATACAGATGTGCACTCACACAAACACACACGCAGTCCACAAAACTCTAAATTCCTAAAAAAAATACAGAATTCAAATATCTCTCTTTCAATCTCTCTCTGTCTCTCTCTCTGTCTCTCTCTCTGTCTCTCTCTCTCTCTCTCTCTCTCTCTCTCTCTCTCTCTCGCGCTCTCTCGCGCGCTCTCTCGCGCTCTCTCGCGCTCTCTCTCTCTCTCTCTCTCTCTGTCTCTCTCTCTCTCTCTCTCTGTCTCTCTCTGTCTCTCTCTGTCTCTCTCTCTGTCTCTCTCTGTCTCTCTCTGTCTCTCTCTGTCTCTCTCTCTGTCTCTCTCTCTGTCTCTCTCTGTCTCTCTCTCTGTCTCTCTCTGTCTCTCTCTCTGTCTCTCTCTGTCTCTCTCTGTCTCTCTCTCTGTCTCTCTCTGTCTCTCTCTGTCTCTCTCTCACTGACCTGAGCGCTGATGGAAGGACGGTTATTCGGTTTCCGTCTCCGGGGGTTTGTGTGGACAGTGAGAGACGTGAGCTCCCACTCCCCTCTGGAGAAAGAGACGTCGCCCTGTCCACCAGAGATGCCAGGACCCCAGTACAACTCCACTTCCCCTTCTGAAAGAAAGACAAGGAGAGAGGGGGAGAGGGGGAGAGAGAGAGAGAGTGAGAGTATGTGATATGAATGTCTGATTGCAGTGTGTGTGTGTGTGTGTGTGTGTTTCTCTGTAACCATATGCCCACCAGGTAACGGTTTTTGCTTTTGGCTAGATGAGTGTGTGTGTGTGTGTACGTGTGCATGTGTGTGCGTGCGTGTGTGTGTGAGAGAGAGAGAGTGTGTGTGTGTGTGTGTAAGTGTGTGTGTCTTACCTGTGTGTGCCTGTGATATGAATGTCAGATTGCAGATGTGTGTATCCAGGGGGAAGTGGAATAAGTTGAGAGGACAGCTGGACTCCAGGAGGCGGGGCTGATATTGCTCCACCCACCCATCATGACTGATTGACACTTGAGGGGACCTATCATAATCCTCCATCCCTGCACTAATCAACAGAAGGCGGCATATCTCCATCATATATATATATACTAATTTATGTAAATCAGATTGAGTTTGTGAAAGTGTGCTTGTCTGTGCGTCTGTCTGTCTTTGTGTGTGCATATGTGTGTGTGTGTGTGAGAGAGTATAAGTGTATATATACTCTTTTGATCCCGTGAGGGGAAATTTGGTCTCTGCATTTATCCCAATCCGTGAATTAGTGAACACAGCACACAGTGAACACACAGTGAGGTGAAGCACACACTAATCCCGGCGCAGTGAGCGGCGCTCGGGGAGCAGTGAGGGGTTAGGTGCCTTGCTCAAGGGCACTTCAGCCGTGCCTACTGGTCAGGGTTCGAACCTGCAACCCTCCGGTCACAAGTCCAAAGTGCTAACCAGTAGGCCACGGCTGCCCACAGAGTATGTGTGAGTGTATGTGCCTGTGTGTGTGCGTTTGCGTGTGCGTGTGCGTGTGCGTGTGTGTGTGTGTGTGCGCGCGTGTACACTCACATCTCAAAGAGAATCACATCTGGCCTCCACAATCTCTCTGATGCAACAGTAACCTGCTGGACTCCTCCAAACATTGACGGATCCCACCTTAAGTGCTCATTCACCCATCCCTATAGAATGACAGAGGAAAAAAACAGAGAAAAGAGATTAAGACAGAGGGAAACACACATAACACATTGATAGTTTTGGCAACAAAAATGAGAGTTTGGAAAAATAATGACAACTTACTTAAAACAAAGTAGAGCATGAGAACAACAAATAAGTAAATAAAACCACAATGGTGTACCTGTATGTAGAGAACATAGAGAAGCAACCGCTCATTCTTCTCATCCTGTGGACAGGAGGTGAACATGTTACTCCCGGTTACGCTACAAGACTTGGACACACTATTTACACTTGTGTTGTACACACATTAAAACACTTGTGTTGGACACACGCTATTAATACACTTGTGTTTGGACACATTATTAAAACACTTTTGTTGGACACACTATTTACACTTCTGTTGTACACACATTATTAAAACACTTGTGTTGAACACACACTATTAATACACTTGTGTTTGGACACATTATTAAAAACACTTGTGTTGGACACACACTATTAACACACTTGTGTTTGGAAACATTATTAAAACATTTGTGTTTGGACACATTATTAAAAACGCTTGTGTTGGACACACACTATTAACACACTTGTGTTTGGACACATTATTAAAACACTTGTGTTGGACACATTATTAAAACACTTGGACATGTAGCAGTGAAATACTTTGTCTATTGTTTTATTTAATTTTTGTGGTGAATTTCATCAAATCAATGCATATTATTAATGATTGTATATATATATATATATATATATATAAATTACTATTATTATTATCTCGTGCTAAGTGTTGCGCGATGTTGCTAAGCAACCAGTGTTTACAGCATTCCCCAGTTGCAAAGTGGATGCTGTAAGGGGTAAGCCACTATCATTTTCCTCCAATAGAAACGGCATTAATTATTTATTTAAAAGTCTTGTTCTTGAATAGAAATCACTTGAAAACAATGTCATGATCTTTTAGAAGTATTAATTAATCACTTGTAACCTTGTTTTAGCGAATGTGTATGAGAAATCAATAACTTTAGCGTTCATAGTGTCTTATACATGCCGTAGCCTAATGTAGCCTAAACAATTATATTGTACATAAAGTTATCAGCCCACAACGAGGGAAAACGATGTCATAACTTTCTGTTGTATACATTATCATATTGTATGTGTTATTCGTAATATTTGAAGCTTCGAAAATAGTTAAATTAGTTTTTACCGTTATTAGCGTTTCATTGGTATTTGCCATAGATAGACTGTATAGTCTATGGTATTTGCCGTTACTGTGTGTAGGGAATGGGAACGAGACTGCTGTGCGTGTGCGCATTCTAAAGTGCCCCTTTGTGCCCAGGTATGAAATGTCTAACGGTTTTCTTTTAATATAAAGTGGGTTCTGTCACATTTACATTGTTGTAGGCTATAACGCCACTATGTATATTTATTATATTACATGATTAATTCTATGTATGATCTGTATTAAGCCAAAGCCTATATAATGGCATAGTGTTGTAGCGATCTCACCCTCAAACAACATTCACCTTTGGCAGGTCGGCCAGATATTGGAATAGGAAGACTCAGACACAATCAGACATACGATTAACTTCATAGGGCAACACAGGGGTAGTCTCAGCCGCACATGTAACACACAATAAGGGTTTACCACACATATCCACACGAGGATAAACACATGAGGTACAACCAAAGAGACTAACACGCTAACAAATACACAACATGCTAAACGTATCTACAACTATTATAATCGACATTACACCTTCTAGCATTCACTCGCACTGCATTCTGGGAGACACTCATTCGACGTTAAACATGTACATCCACCGACGCTACAGTATAAAGCTAAGGGGCCTACCCATAGACATAATATACATAGACGCCGCATTGGCTGCTGGAAACGAGAAATGCGGCCGCCATCTTGGACCGGTCATACTCCTCGTTGCGTTGCAGCAGAAGACACAAGATGCCAGTACTGTGCAGCATGTTCCTGCTCAAATCGGGGGATTTACTTTTCTCAAGTAAGATTTAACATTACCGTACTAATGGTTGTATTTTGTGAATAGAATATTACCAGAGAGTTGAGAAAGAGCAAGGATCTTTGATATTACTGTATGAGAATCGTAGCCAGCTAGCTAGGCTGTTTACTCTGTGTTCACCTGGCTATGAACTGAGACTTAATAAGTCATATTCCATAACACTGACTTAGATTACAACTGACACAAAAAGGCTATTGTAGAAATAAATCATACTAGATTTGGCTGGCGAATTTTACACAAGTGGCACAGACTGTAGCCTATATTATTGGGCAATCGCTAGCTGCTACTTGTAGCCTAAGCGTGTTGGTAGCTTCACTATTTTCTGAATAAAGTAACTTTTCAATAGCTTAACTTCTTTATTTATCAAGTGGCTTAGCCACACAAGCTACACTTTTCTTGTCATGTGTAATTGGCACAATTTAAAGTAGCTTCCTATGTAGAGAACTAGCCTACTGCTGTGTTTGTGTTAATAATACATTTGACTGGGTGGTAGTATTGTGTAGTGTTTTATTCATAGCAGAGTAACTGATAGTTTAGCTCACTACAATGTCTAAGTAGCTTGCCCAACACTGTATTATTCACATGTCATTTACCCTAACAATAATAAGATGCCTCTCAAATTCCTTTATTCATTTTATTCATTTATTTATTTTATATCTCCCCAGAACAACTGCCTTGCTCAAGGAGACTGTGAATGAACTGAATAGTCTCCTCACATCCCTGGAACTGAGGAAGGTGCAGCTCTTCATTGCAGTATTGGAGGGCATCTGCTACACTGTGACTGAATATTTGATTTATGAGCTCCACCTTCATCACCTGCATTCACCACTCTGTGTCCCATTTCCCCATCGTCTGGTTGACTCGGTCCTCTTTTAGGGAGTTTACCCAGTTTCACTATGTACTGCTATCTTATTTGCCCACCTGCTGTCTGAAGCACTTTTTTCTTAGCCAAAGTGTACCCAAGCAATTTTAGCAAGGTGGGAACATACAAAATGACATGCACCAGTTATCGAAATCATAGAACCAACTGCATGACAGTAACCTCTGTCTCACTGAGCCTGTGAAGACACTCCCCGATTCTTTACTGATTGCAATGAACGGGGCTGATCTTAGCAGTTTCTAAAATGTTTCTTAATTCTTATTTATTTAATCTCTTCATTGGGGCTGAAAGCTTTCTGTGAACTGTAAATAACAGATGCTGTTGATGAACCCATTGACACTGTACAAGTGACAAGTCACCTTTTTGTCTTGAATTGATGAAGTTACACTTACTATGCCAAACCAATGTCTGTTTTTTAAGGATCAGAAACAAACCTACAAACTTGCACTTTACAATATTTATGGAACTTGTCTAACAAATGCTGTTGATATTGAACCCAGTTACTCCATTTCCTTTACTTATGCCACACCAATGTCTGTTCATCAAACTTTATTTTTGATGGCACTGAACTGAAAATGTTAATGGATTTTTTCTGTCAATTTAACCCATTAAAACTTGTATCAAACCAGTTTCTGTCTATGCTGTCAAACATGGATTAGTTATGTTCCCAGTGTTTATATTGGATGTCATCACTTTATAATATATCATATATGAGAATATTCTATTACTATTAAGCCCACTATGAATATTAAAATACACACAACCATGTTTCCTGTATACAGCTTTTCTACTGGAAGGTTTACAACTTATTCTGTCAATTTACCCAAGTTTGTCACTAAACCACATAGGCCTACTTGGAATACCCCTCAGATGTCTGAATGGCACTGATCTCACTTAAATGTTTATAGAACCTTTCTGTGAATAATGCTGTTGATGGAACTTTTCTGTCAACTGTGAACTATATTTAACTCATTAAACTTGTATCAAACTAGTTTTGTCTATGCTGTCAAACATGGATTATGTTCCCAGTTTTGATATCGGACGTCAGGTCACTTTATATCATATATCAGAATATTCTATTACTGTTAAACCCACTATGAATATTAAAATACGCTAAATCATGTGTCCTGTATCATAGCTACATGTATGACCTTTGCAGCAAAAAAAAACGAGTGAGAATCTGTTCGGTATTCAGTGAGATATGATTAATTAAGTGCGCTGACAGCTCATCTCACAGGCCAAACAGATTACACTGAGTGGAGTGGATGACCGGTCCAAGATGGCGGCTCCAAATCTCGTCAGCGCTAGTAAGGAGTAGCGGTCGATGCGGCGTCTATGTATATTATGTCTATGGGCCTACCCATATTATATATGAGTTTGTTTATATTTATTTATTGTATTGTAGGCCTATAACTTCTGTACTGTATTATATTGTAGGCTATCTTTGTCATTTATATCTAATTATTATCATATGTATAACTTAATATTTATAATTACTGGTATACTGTATGAGTTGCAAAGTGGATGCTGTAAGGAGGAATGGGAACGAGACTGCTGTGCGTGTGCACATTCTAAAGTGCCCCTTTGTGCCCCATTCTGTGCCCAGTAAACAGTTGCAGATACCCCATCCTGCTGTGTGTGTACTTCATTCATCTTGCCCTGTGCATTCAACTGGTGCTAACCACTTAACATCTGCTACAGACACATTATTAAAACATTGTGTTGGACACACATTATTAAAACACTTGTGTTGGATACAAAACACTTGTGTTGGACACATTATTAAAACAATTGTGTTGGATGCACTATTAACACAGTTGTGTTGGACACACTATTAACACAGTTGTGTTTGGACACACTATTACTATACTATAGTATACTATTACTATAGTGTTTAGTGCATGACCATATGTCTTATGTTCATGGGCTTCTAATACCGTTTAATTTGAAACAGCATTGCTGCCTTCCATGTGCATCATTAGACATACAGTAAAATACTTCCAGTTGTATTCTTTTGTCTTTTACTTTGATACTTTACCACATCAAGCACACTCTGGATGCTCAGGTCAACTTTGACTGACACACTCCTCTGCCAATCACGGACAGGCCTGAGCTGGGCTGCCTCTGAGTCCAGAAAGGAAGACAACCACTGGCTGAGTGCCAGGGAGGAGGGGTCTGCACTGGAATTTGGGATGTCACAATGCATGCCTGTGGAAAGGATAGTCAACAGTATAGACCCTTTCAACAATAAAAACAAAAACAATGCTTGAACATTCTATTTGGTTCCCAATCTACTTCCTCTGCATTAAGATAACATATGGAATGTTAAAAAGGAAGTCTTGTGGGGCCATCTATGATGCTGATAATGGAACTCTCTTGAAAGGGTCTCTTTAGATAGAGAACCATAAAGGACAGTGTGTGTGTGTGTGTGTGTGTGTGTGTGTGTGTGTCAAGGTCAAGGTAAACTTTATTATCCACAGGTAGGAAATTCATGTGGTCACCATTACACGCTCCATTGTTATACAGCCAACTGCATAACAATAAAAACATAAATACAAAAAAACATTAAAACATTAAAGAACAAGGACAAGACAGACAAAGCAGTAAACATTGAAGAAGCATGACAAGCATGTGTGAACAAGTAAACTAGTTAAGTGTTGATATATACAGTATGCTCATAGTTTAAAATGCCTAAGAATGTTTAAGTCTATTGTTGTACAGTCTAATTGCTGTAAGCACAAAAGAATGCTGTACCTTCTGGTCCTAATTTCTGCCACTTGACCTGTTGCTTCTTAAGAAATTCTGATGCATGAGGGTGGGTTGAATCATTTAAATGTTGTTCTGTCTCTTTTAGACAAAGGTCATTGTACAATTGAGCTACAGATTGAATATTCGTTGCAGTTTATTTTGGTCCTTAACATACAGTACCTAAGGCACAAATAAGGGCAAACAATTAGACACTCTGCGACTGCAAGAGAGCTTTGTAAAACATCTGAAGAATACAGCTGTCTATTCTAAAATGTTTAAGTTTCCTTAGAAAAAACATCCTCTTCTGCAACTTTTTGGACTTATTTTGTGCACATTCCTTAGAAGTCAGTTTTAAAGTCAGTTTTAACAGTTATTGTCTATTTCAACAACCAGATATGTGTATGTTGTGACCTGCTCTACCACTACGCATTTATATTTGAGAGTGGAACTATAAATCCCTTTTTATTAAAGTCTATGGTCATCTCCTTTGTGTTCTTCGCATTAACCACAAGGAAATTGTCTGAACACCATTTGATAAAACCCTGCACCTCCCTCTCAAAGCCCTCTAGTTGTTGTTGTATGTGATCGCTAAACTATTAGGATCAAATCAGTTTATTTTGACATACGGGAGTTAGCCTATGTGACCTGTAACGTTAGCCTATAGCACAAAAGCCTATTCTGTTTTCATTTATTAGCATTTGTTGTGATTATATAATCAAATGACACACATGATAACTTGAAATAGAAGGACAGAAGATAGGTGATTGATGTCCACAAGCACGAATTGCAGTATTAGAATAAAAAAAAAAAACACGAATGCTGTATCATCAGCGTATTTAAAAAGGTGTGGTCTGAGGAGTTATTGGTGTATAGAATAGGGGACAAAACATATCCTTGTGGTGCCCCTGTGTTTATGGCTTTTAACGATGAGACACATGAGTTGAATTTGACTTGTTAAATACGGTTCGTCAGAAATTCAAGAGTGTGTGTGTGTTGTGTGTCTATGTGCCTATGTGTGTTTGTGTGTCTATGAGTGTGTGTGTGTCGGTGTGTGTTGTGTGTTTGTGTGTGTGTGTGTGTGTGTGTGTGTCTGTGTGTGTGTGTGTGTGTGTGTGTGTGAGAGAGAGAGAGAGAGAGAGAGAGAGAGAGAGAGAGAGAGAGAGAAAGAAAGAGTGTCTATGTGTGGAGGGCAGAGAAGTACAGTGTTTGTTTAAGCAGCCCACCTGGCAAATAATGAACCAAAGCAGCCATCCACAGCAAGACTTCCCTGTAGCAAACAGACATGTGACGCTGTAGAAATAAGGCCACACTGAGCACATGTTAAGTGGTTTACAGAAAGCCAGCAGGGTGAAGAATAACACTAATATAAGAATGAACAAGTGAATTAATAAACAAAATAAAGAGTTTATGCTACTTGGATGAGAAATAGAAGATAAATGGTAGAGTCTATGATAAATATAATATATAATATAATAGAGTATATTTAAAGGTTTAATGTCCTACCAGGAGTCTGTGTAAAGCTTCTCTGCGTCTGTGTTTCCAGGCGTGTGCAGCTGAATGCTAAGTGGATTTTGCAGAGCACAGTTAGCTGTGCTGCACAAGGTCTTGGTGTCCATGGCAACTATCAGCCAGATAGGTGACAGAGAATAACTGTCAAGAGATGCATATGCCCCCCCCCACACACACACACCTATAGTACACACCCACCCACGAACCCACACACCTACAGTACACACAGACACCTACATACACCTACACTTGATGATTTGCATAGCCGCACACCTACTACAATAATTCATATGCAAACCACACTCGCACTCACACTCACTCTCAACACATTTGACACTACCACTGAGAAGCAAAAAGTAACGCACAGTCAAGCCGACCGTACGGCAGAGTACAAAGCTTTATTCACGATGCCGGAGACAGCTTAGATAGATAGATAGATACAGTAGATAGATAGATAGATACTTTATTGATCCCTGAGGGGAAATTCAAGACACAAACACACAGGTTACAAACACACAAGCATCCTAGGCAAGCATGAGAGCAACACGTCTGTCATTATTTATAGGACTAAACACGGAATTCTTGATGGATTACATTACATGAAAGTAAAAAAGGGCTGTCATGATAAAGAAAGTTAATTATAAGAAGGCTGAGGAAAAACAAAATAACTGAGATTATCCTTGTAATGTAACACACAACTACGAGGAGATTGTCTTAACCTTTGTGATGCAACAGTAACATGTAACACACAACTACAAGGAGATTGTCTTCATCTTTGTTATGCAACAGTAACATGTAACACACAACTACGAGGAGATTGTCTTAACATGTAATGCAGCTCAAAGTGCTTTACATTTGGAGCATGTAACACAATAATAGAGAAGAGTAAGTCATTATCAGTCATTTCTCTTCATAGCTGTGGCCGTTTATCATCCAATCAGCAACATATCAGAAATACTTAGGAGTACAGTATATATAGACTTTGCTAACAAATGCTTTGGCCCCGTTGATGTGGACTCTAAGCGGTTTTCCTTAGTATGTGTTGTGATTATATGACTTTATACAGACATTTAAGAAACGTCTTAATTTACGTAAGGGGTATGCTATGTTTTCTGCAACTGAATCTGATGCAATGTAAAAGATCATGAATGAGCTAAACACCAATCATTTTCATTCTTGTGTTTATTCAAACTCAAAATGGTGTCCCCATTTTCTCAGGACAAAATAATTGCATCTCATAACAGCTGGATATCTCATTTACAGTGCTGGGTATGTGGCAAAAGAAATGAATCAGTGAGTGAGTGCCGCCTCCTGCAGCGAGAGGCTTGGTATATTTTTAACTTTAACACATGTATCCCGAATGGGATGAATGAAGATTTGTCACTAAGTTGTTTCCTATGAATTCATATGTGGATTGTATGTTCACTTTTAATATGTTCAATAATCTTTGTATTTAACGTGTTTGAAACATTAGTGACATTATTGGAATGTGTATCAGTTTAACAGCATTGGCGGGTGTTCATATGGGTGTGTTAATGGGTGTGGGTATATAAGATGGGCTACATTGTTACCTTGTTGCACACTGAAGAAGGCACACGCCGAAACGCGTATGCAAATAAAAGAGTATATATGCATAGTGCGGCCTCTCGCCTACTTTCCTTTATGCAAAAGAAATGAATGAAATTGTGTATATGAGATATGTGTATTTTAGAAAACAGTGTTCACATGGAGCACCCTAAGGTGCTGAGGTCATTTGACAGGCCTTCAATGGCAACAAACGTGTCTACGTATTCTGGAGTCTGGGCCTCTTCTCGAGTTGGCCAGTATTCCAACCAGGTGGCATGGCCTAGCAGGTACTTAAAACTGTAGAAACACACACACACGCACACACACAGGGGGAGAGAGATGAACACAGGTATGAGCATCCAACCTGCTCGACACTATCTTTAGTGCCCTCTGCTGGTCTAGAGAAACGACTCACTCACTCACTCAGTCACTCACTCACCTACTGCCAACCTGCCCTCACTCACTGCCGACCAGCACTCACTCACTCACTCACTCACTCATTCACTCACTCACTCACTCACCTACTCACTCACTCACCTACTCACTCTCTACTCACTCACTCACTCAATTCAATTCAACAAGCTTTATTGGCATGAATGTAAATTTTACAGTGTTGCCAAAGCATTCAATACAACAATAATAGTAATATAGATAATAATAATAGTAATACAAATAATAATAATAACTCTATTCACTCACTCACCTACTGCTGACCTGCACTCCCTCACTCACTCACTCACTCACCTACTGCCGACCAGCACTCACTCACTCACTCACTCACCTACTGCTGACCTGCACTCACTCACTCACTCACTCACATATTGCCAACCTGCACTCTCTCACTCACCCACTCACTCACCTACTCACTCACTCACTCACTCACTCACCTACTCACTCACTCACTCACCTACTGCCAACCTGCACTCACTCACCAGTCCCTCCAGGATTTCGCGAGGATCTAAATGCCTGATTTCAAACTTTTTTTTCCAATTGCGATGGAAGTTGCGGTGTTTTTAGCTGTTTGTTGCGAATAAATTGCGGGAGGAAGTGAAAATTGCAAAAATAGTTGCGATTCTTTTTTTAAATTATTTTTTAATTGAGGGCAATTAAGGTTAGTAAGACCAAAATCTCACTGATCATCTTGATGCTTATTAAAAAAGGATAAGTAAAGGTAAACAGTAAGGGTTACAGAAAATCAAAGTAGGCCTACTTTATTTGTGTAAATACTTTGACTGGGGTAATTCACAAAGCAGTATAACCTTTTGTAGAACTGTCCAGCCCCCTAAAGAGATGGCATCATGTCATATGTTTTAATACATTCATATATGTTGTAATTCATATTAAGTTCATATTTTTTTTTAATAATTCAAATTCTGTGACCTGCATAATTACTAATAGCCAACTAACTAGTAATCTAGTAATCTAGTAATCTAGTAATTTTATATTGATTTAATCTATTAGACTACACTTTTCTTTAATGTTATTACATTGGTGGTGTGTAAGTCTAATTGACTGCCTGCCACTTTAAGGACGTGAGAGTAGCGTAATTACATTTCTAAGTGGATTGAAGGCTTGCATCTCACTGTGTTCGGGCTACAAGTGGAAATAACTTTTTGCATAGTGCATTATGATATGTGGATGGAATTTGGGTTATGTCATTAGTTGAAATACATGTTAAAAAATAACTCTTGGATCACAGAAGAGGTAAATGTATTGCAATGTTATTCATTTCTATGATTTTGGTAGCACTACACAAACTGAGCCCACAAGCTAGCAAACGTGATACGAGCTAAAAGGACATCTCCAGGTGTAAACGTTTGCCAATGGGTTGCATACTGTGTAGCCTACTCAAATGTCAGTAAACCAAGTAGGCCTTAATTAACTTACTTTCATAGCCTACGTAGGTTGGTTAGCAACACCAGGTTGAGAGATGCAAGTAAAGCAGATAATTAACGTTAGCCTTCTATTTATTGTCATCAAAACAGAGGAGTGAACAAGTTATAGGGCAGTCTCTGGTGTCTGCAGAAGTGAGTGTGGCATCTGACTCAATATTTTGCGCGAGGGACTATTGTGGTAGGTGAAATTTCACGGGGAAACCATGATGATTGGTAAAATTTGCGGAAAAAGTTGCGGTGTTTGGACAAAATTGCGAGGTCGCCCAGAATTCACGAGGATTTGCTGAATTTGCGTTAATTGTTGCTATTGCAACATCGCGAATTCCTGGAGGGGACTGACACTCACTCACTCACTCACTCACTCACTCACCTACTGCCGACCTGCACTTCACTCACTCACTCACTCACTCACTCACTCACCTACTCACTCACTCACTCACTCACCTACTGCTGACATGCACTCACTTACTCACTTACTGCCAACCTGCACTCACTCACTCACTCACTCACTGCCGACCAGCACTCACTCACTCACTCACTCACTCACCTACTCACTCACTCACTCACTCACCTACTCACTCACTCACTCACTCACCTACTCACTCACTCACTCACTCACCTACTCACTCACTTACTCACTCACCTACTGCCGACCTGCACTCACTCACTCACCTACTCACTCACTCACTCACTCACTCACTCACCTACTGCCGACCTGCACTCACTCACTCACCTACTCACTCACTCACTCACTCACTCACCTACTCACTCACTCACTCACTCACTTACCTACTCACTCACTCACTCACTCACCAACTCACTCACTCTTTCGCTCACTCACTCTCTACTCACTTACTCACTCACTCACTCACTCACTCACTCACTCACCTACTCACTCACTCACCTACCTACTCACTCACTCACTCACTCACTCACCTACTCACTCACTCACTCACTCACTCACTCACCTACTCCCGACCTGCACCACGTCATCCCTGTGGCCCATGATCAGGTAGCTCTTCCCCTGCTGCAGTGCAACCTTGGACCTGCAGTTAGGATGGGCAATGAACTCACGTGTGTGACCCTCCACACCAAAGTCAGTACCTGGGGAGGGGACAGAGAGAGAGAGAGAGAGAGAGAGAGAGAGAGAGAGAGAGAGGATACAGGGTTAGAACTCCTTTACTCAACCATTATCACACATTCTCACAGGAAGGGGACACAGGGAGGGGGGGGGGGTAGTCAACATTGTAAGTGTGGTGCAGTCAGTCAGAAGTTATTAGCATCAAGAGGCTAATGTAACACAATATCTATGAACACTACACAATATCTATGACCATAAGTAACCAGTCGAGGTGGAATGATATTTCTGTGACTCCTATCTGTGTCATCACCATGCCATATTGTGTACAACATATCAGCTCAATACCACCGTAATCACAACAAAAGATAGTTCACAGATATAGACATAATACTGTACTCTCGTTAAAGAATAAAAAGGTGCTACTGTATATACAATACATTTATTGTAATAACTCATAAAATGACCAGAATATGCCATCAGAGATTAAAAAACATGTTATTTTCAACATACTGGTTTTACTGACAACAATGATATAGCCAGGATATTCACAGTTTAAACGTCATTTGCAGCCTGCAATACTGTTTATGTTTTGAGTTTGTGTTTTGGCCTGCATCACACAGCTAGTAATATTTCAACCTTTTGGATTGCCAGATTAGCCAACTCTCACATGTTTTGATTTGGACTGCAATGCCTATCTTAAATAGTGAAAAAAAAAAAACTCATTCTTACATAAAGCACCTTTAATTATTGTGAGTTCATCATACCTTCCTTGACAACCTGGTTGACCTTCATGTGGTAGACATCTGTGTGGTGGGTCAGGTCCATCTTCTCCACGCTCACTTTGTACACTGAAAAGGAGAAAAGTATCAGCCACTATTGCCCATTTGAAGTCAATCAATTGTATGTCATGTAAAGCATTCTTCATATTTAAGACACACACAGCCTCTCTTGCTGAATCCCCCCCCCCCTCTCTCTCACATAGCCTACACACACACACACACACACACACACACACACACAAATAAAATACACTCTGCTTCAAAAACAAGAACAACACAGGTAAGTCAGTCAACCACAAGGGGAGAATGTAAAACTCAAAAACATGTTGGAGGACACGAGGCTATAAATCAGTGGAATAGTCTCCATACAGAGCTGATGTCATGCACAAATGTACTTCTCAAGCGTTGATTGTTAACAAAGCAAACTTGCTTAGATTTATGAATTGCTGTGTGTGTGTGTGTGTGTGTGTGTGTGTGTGTGTGTGTGTGTGTCTGTTGTCTGTCTGTCTGTCTGTGTGTGTGTACGTGTGTGTGTGTGTGTGTGTGTGGGGGTGACATGGTGTAACTGGTACTCCATTTCCTCATCTGTCTTTGTCAATATTTTACTGTTCCACCCATGCATTACAAACACACAGCACCACTTTTTATGTCTGTCAGACAAACGCACACGGTGACCCAGACACACACTGATAGGGGATAAGAGATAAGGGACGAAGGTGTGTATACCGTAGTCCATGCCAGGTCCACACGCCGACTGTGAACGATCCGTGTCCTTGACTGACCCAGACTTCTTCTCACAGCAACCCTCTGGAACATACATACGACAAATTAGCGCCACCTGCTGTATGAAATACTATATTACCACAACCAGGCCTCTACACTCATCAGGCCTCTGGAACACACATACGACACATTAGCGCCACCTGCTGTATGCAGGGTTTCCCACAGTACTTTGCAAAACAAGCCTGCCGCCTTAACTACGTTGTCAAAAAAAAACACAAAAAAAACGTGTTACTTTGTCCTGTTTTCTCCCTTTCATTCCAAACCATGACCAACGCCAATCTCCCTTCTCTGCAGAACACATTAAAAAGTAAGAAACGTGTTATGAATCGAAAAAAATTCAGATTTTATAATCTTTACATATGTGATATGCCTCCGAATCAGAGCTAGTGAGCGGAGCTGAGCGGTGCAAATATCTCGCTCCTCGTTCAAGAATCAGTCAAATTGCGAACAGCCACAGCTCCGTTTAATTGTCAGGTGTGATGAAATGCGTTCATATTCCACTTTTTATGTCATAAACGTTGCAGGCCTATGGAAAGGTTTAGTGGCAGGGTTGTCCAATGATCAAGTTGTTGCTTCAATTTGTGTTTTAATTTATGCAATGCACCGATGCTGGGTTCATCCATTTGGCGCAAGTTTAAAATGTTTAGCCGACTGCGTGATTTGTCATTTTCGTTCTTTTGCCAATTAATCCCGACTGGTCCCTTTAGTTAACGTTGCCAAGCTTGTTTGTTGTTGCATTATTAGTGTTGCAGTCTTTTAAAATAAATGTTCTGAGTGAAATATATTGCCGTTGCTCTTAGTTCTTTGGTACCAGGGAGCTAGATTGACCTGACGCGAATTTGACTGGAGAACCGGCTGAGTAAACAGCCACCAGCTCTCAGCACAGTGTTGACAAGACTGACAATAGACAGGCCTAGGCTCATCCAGGCCCCTCCGTGCCTACGCGTATGCTTTCTAAATCATTTAGCTAACTCCATGCCCATCAACGAACTTAGGCTATATGGCCAATATCTTTGAAATTAAAGGTCTTGGTTTTATTAGGAAGACAGTTGGGCATACCTCAGACTCGGAGCGGAACACAGCGGCCACTCCGACCTCTAAATTAAAAAACGCTCAAATTCCATCCATATTACACAAAACTATAAAATGATCTAAACTTCATTCACTCTCGGTGTATAGATCAGGACAGACTTGCGGAACAGGCTGCAGGTCAACAGTCTGACAGCCTGCATGAAGATAAGCATTAATGGTCCAATAGTAATACAGTGCAATTACCAAAGGGCCCTTGAAATGATCTTTGTAAAGCCAAGGAGGATGGCTTGTAATGATGCTAGTTGTCAGCTCTGCCATAAGTAGTGACTGATCACATTAGCACATTTTGTTGTTTTGCACTTTCTTTTGCACTTGTTCTATAGTTTGTAATAGTCTTTGTTAAAATTGCACAAATTACACAAATATTTTGAAATATTTGTATACTGTTGTATAGTTTGTTTGGTGTTGTTATTTTTTATTATAACTGTTATTTTGAGAAGCTGGTTATTTATTTAATATGTAGTGTTTAATAAATAATTGTTAAATATACAGAGTCTGTAGTGTATTGCACAAACAAGACGCCGATACCCCCCCACCTACGACCTACCACCTTGACTAACACATTTCCTGCGGGAAACCCTGTGTATGAAATACTATATTACACACATCAGGCCTCTGGAACACACATACGACAAATTAGCGCCACCTGCTGTATGAAATACTATATTACCACAACCAGGCCTCTAAACACATCAGGCCTCTACAGTACACTCATCAGGCCTCTGGAACATATGTTACATTGTGTCTAAACGGCATGCAATGCTGGCGAGCATCACAAACTAAATCAGTTTCATTACTTTTCTTTGAAATAGAATGTCCTAAATGGATGTGAACAAAGCACTGCAGCGTGAACGTTTTGCAGGATGCCCTGGTCCTAATGTCTCTCTGTAGCTTGCATTCTTCAGTTGTACTGGAATACAATCATGACGCAATAGAATGGCATATTTAACCAATCAGAGACGGTTGATAAAGAGTCTAAAGTGTTCTAAACGGATCTTTGAACCGATTCAGTTGTACAGGAATAGAATCATGACACAATAGAATGGCATATTTAACCGATTCAGTGGGGATACTGAACAAAAAGAGGTGGCATGCTATAAAAAGCAAACTAAACAAACAAAACAAAACAAAACAAACTAAACAAACAAAACACCCGCCTGCAAGGAAACATATCTTGAAATAGTACACAGTTAACTAGTGTTGCCAAAACACATAAAACTGCATAATAATGATTTAACTGTTTAAAAAAACAGTTTAAACTACCTAATGATGATTTAACAATTTAAAAAATGGTTAAAAACTGCCTAAAGATTATTTAACCATTTGAAAAACATGCTTTTGTTACCCTCGGCACACTGGCAGAGGTCCTCTTGGCAGAGTCTGTTCAGCTCTCCAGCGTTCTTCACAGGGTGGTAGAACTTTACACAGCGGTTCTCTACAAAGGGGACAAGAATAGGGATACATGAGGGCTTTGGATGTGTGTGTGTGTGTGTGTGTGTGTGTGTGTGTGGGTTTCCTCACCCATATCGAGGTACTCATACACAGTAACAGCAGCCGGCTGCAGAAGCCCCACCTCCATCACCTTGTGGATTCTGAAGGCTACTGAACCTGTGGTAGTACGAGATACCTGAGCGAGAGAGAGAGAGAGAGAGAGAGAGAGAGAGAAAGAGTGGAGAAAGACACTGAGCAAATAGGCAGACAGACAGAAAGGCAGACCGACGGACAAATAGATAGACAGATAGATAGATAGATAGATAGATATGACACACCTGATCCAGGTAAAGGATGAGGGAGCCCTTCTCGGACAGCATCTTGTCCATCTCAAATCTCTGGATGAACCTGTCGGCACCTGTGGACAGCTGTGGATGGACAGAATACAGAATACTTTTTTCTCTCACTCTGTCTTCCTCTGGCCCTCTCTCACTTCCTCCCCTCCCTCACAATCTCACTAAAATCATGCAAACTTCAGTCACACACACACACACACACACACACACACACACAAACAAACACAAACACACACACACACACACACACACACACACACACACACACACACACACACACTCAACCCATCTCTCTCTGTGTTGCTACATCAGGTCACTTACCTTAGTGAGGTCGGTTTCATCCACGACAAATCCAGTCAGTATACCAATGTCCAGGATGGACATGGTGGAGTCACGCTCCTTTGACAAGTACCTGAAGATGGATCGATACAAATTATTTCTCTATATAAATTATTAACTCTGTGTAAAGCGATCTTGGGTTTGAGAAAGGCACTATGAAAATATGCTGTATATAATTATTATTAGTAGTATTTTGTTGTGGTGGTGGGATTCCAGGAGATCATACAATTCATGATAAATGCTCATTTCAGACAAACCATTTCTGACTCCTGTACAACCACAAGGGTGGGTGTACAAATATAAACTTTGTTGTGTACGTGATGAGTCCCCAAATATCAGAGTATTCACACCCGAGATAATACAACTCATGATAAAGACTGTGACGCTTTAAACTTACAGGATATCGATGGTCAGCATGTATGATTCCTTGGCTCCCGGGTACGTCACTGGGAACAGAAAGATCAACTTGAACAAAAAGCATTGAGGAAGTCATTGTCAGGCTCTTTGCACGAAAGGCTCTCAATGTGGCCAGGTGTAACACCCAACCGGGTCCGTGTAGACACTAATTACATTAACAAGTATAAGTATATATACTCTTTTGATCCCGTGAGGGAAATTTGGTCTCTGCATTTATCCCAATCCGTGAATTAGTGATAACAGACAACAGACACAGCACACAGTGAACACACAGTGAACACACAGTGAGGTGAAGCACACACTAATCCCGGCGCAGTGAGCTGCCTGCAACAACAGCGGCGCTCAGGGAGCAGTGAGGGGTTTAGGTGCCTTGCTCAAGGGCACTTCAGCCGTGCCTACTGGTCCGGCTACAAGTCCGAAGCGCTAACCAGTAGGCCACGGCTGCCCCAAAAGCAGCAGGTTCAAACACACCTGGCTCCACAGGAAACAAACGAGCCGTATGCAAAGAGCCTATTGAGACACACGCACACTACAGTACACATGCACACACACATACATGTACACACACGACACGCACAAACACGCACACAAACAAATAAACAAGTGTTTCTTAACTGGTGGGTCGGGACCCAAAAGTGGGTCGCGGAACCGTTCTGGGTGGGTAGATAGATAGATAGATAGATAGATAGATAGATACTTTATTGATCCCCAGGGGAAATTCAAGGTCTCAGCAGCAGCATACATACAACACAAACACATTCTTTAACAGCAGAAAGAGTAATTAAAGTATATAATATAAAAACACAACTAAGCAGTAAGGACAGTAGAAGATAAAGAATATGCTAAATATACTACAATACAAATTATACTAACACTTAATACAATATATATAAAATATACTAAAATACAAATTACAAAAATACAAATTATACTAACACTTAATCTAAATCAATTCTAAAAACAGTATCCACATAGTAGTGATTAATAAATCAGAGGCGCTTGCAATGACTGAGGCAGGGACTGAGCCTGTGATTCTCTGTGCATAGTAAGGTATGGTAAGGTGCTCTAAGGTGCTCTGTGTGAATGAGTGTCATGGTGGTAGTGCAATGGTGATAGTGGCCATGGTGATAGTGCAAATGAGTAAGTCAACAGTGCAACAATGCAGAAATAAAGTAAAGTAAAGTCTATATATCTATATATTTAACTATTTAAGAAAATGTATAAGTGTGGCATGGGGGGGGGGGGGGGGGGGTTATGCATATGTGCTAATGTGCTAATATAGGGGGGGGTTATGCATATGTGCTGATGTGCTAATATAGCACGCAAACAGTGAGGCATAAAGACAGTGGCTAGTGGACAGACAGTACCAAACATGGAGGGGGTGAAGAGGCAGACAGACTATGCAGAGAAGTCTATAGTTCGCCACATACTCGACGCACCCGACCTGTAGCGCGACAATGTGACGTCACAGAAGCGCCGTAACCATTTATACTTGCGCGTCGTGGTCACGACACTAGTTGCAATATTCTCCTGAACAGAGGTGTCGCTGTTGTGAAAAGATTAACGCTAACTACGTTACACAGCAGAAAAAGCTGCATTAAGAAACACTAGTAGCAGAGAATGTAAACGGGCTCTGCTATTAGCTAGCCTCTGTGATGGTACTTCAGACTTTGGTTGCTACTATTCACAACTACCACCATCATTATCATCTAGTTTCCAAGGTGTGCGCACAGGTAGATAGATAGATAGATAGATAGATAGATAGATACTTTAGTCATCCCGAGGGAAATTTTAATAATTTAAACAGTTTAGTTAGCTTAGTTATGATAATGCTCTAAACTGGTTTCAAACCTACATTACTGGCAGAGATTTTTATATCAGTCTAGGAGATCATGTATCTGAAAAACATGACTTGCCTTTTGGTGTGGCCCAGGGGAGCTGCCTTGGTCCCCTGCTATTTTCTCTATATATGCTTCCATTGGGAAACGTCATAAGTCAGCATAATGTAAACTTCCACAGCTACGCAGATGATACCCAATTGTATCTTTCTGTGGAGCCAACTAACCCAGATGGCCTTTGCTCCCTCACTGCATGCCTAACCTCCATTAATCAGTGGATGAGCAAAAACTTTTTGAAACTAAATGATGACAAAACAGAGGTACTTCTGGTTGGACCAAAACTAAAGCGAGATATTATTCTTAGTAATCTGGGGAACTTGGCACACCAGGTCAAACCAAAAGTAACAAGCCTCGGTGTCATCTTAGATGCAGAGTTAAGTTTTAAGCCCCATATCAGTAAAGTTACTCAGACAGCCTATTTCCACTTGAGAAACATTGCCAAAGTGCGGCCCTTTTTAACTCAACAAGATGCAGAAAAACTAATTCACGCCTTTATCACTAGCAGGTTAGACTACTGCAATGCACTTTTCACTGGTCTTCCCAAAAAACATCTAAAGAAATTGGCACTCATACAGAACTCTGCGGCTAGACTTTTAACTAAGACTAAGAAGAGAGAACACATCACCCCTGTGTTGGCTGAACTGCACTGGCTCCCTATTTCCTATAGAATTGATTTTAAGGTTATGTTAATTACTTACAAAGCTCTGAATGGCATAGCACCTTCATATATCTCTGAGCTTTTAATATCTTATCAACCACAAAGGAAACTTAGATCATCCAATTCTAATCTTTTAATCGTACCCAAAGTGCTCCACAAACAAAGTGGAGAAGCTGCGTTTATCTATTATGCCCCCAAACTATGGAACACCCTGCCTCTGTACATCAAGCAGGCGAGTTCAGTAAATATTTTTAAAAAAGATCTGAAAACATACCTGTACAGGAAAGCTTTTAGTTAACTCATCTTATCCTGTAGACTACATTTTCAGATTATTCTACATCTGCTACTATTGGAGGGCGCAGCCAGCCAGAAGCAGATGGGCTCCCCCTATTAAGTCAGGTTCTGCTCAAGGTTTCTTCCTGGAATATGGGAGTTTTTCCTTGCCACAGTTGCCATATGGCGTGCTTGTGGGGGGTAAGAGGGTTAAGGCTGCCAGTCTTATGACGTCATTTTCTATATTTTTGATATGTTGCTGAGTATAACATAAACAGCAAAGAAAAGTGATTGATAATGACTGACTGACTATTATTGTGTTACATGCTTCAAATGTAAAGCACTTTGAGCTGCATTCTGTGTATGAAAGGTGCTATACAAATAAAGCTTTATTATTATTTATTATTATTATTATAGTTGTACAAGATGTTGATCAGTTTGTTCAGGGTCCTTTTGTCAGATAGTGAAGTGATGCACTCCAGTTCAGCTCCAACTACAGAGCCAGCTTTCCTTACCAGCCTGTCAATTCGCCCCACATCCTTCTTCCTCGTGCTTCCTCCCCAGCATACTACTGCATAGAAGAGGACGCTGGCAACAACAGACTGGTAGAACATCCTGAGGAGCTTACTGCACACATTGAAGGACTGCAGCCTCCTCAGGAAGTACTGCCTGCTCTGCCCTTTCTTGTAGAGTGCGTCAGTGTTGGCTGACCAGTCCAGTTTATTGTCCAGGTGGAGACCCAGATACTTGTAGGTGCTAACCACCTCCACATTGACCCCATCAATGTGGACTGGTAGCAGAGTGGGCTTAGACCTGCGGAAATCCACCACCATCTCCTTGGTCTTTGAAGTGTTAAGTTGAAGATGATTGAGTTTGCACCATTGCACAAAGTCCTCCACTAGGCTCCTGTACTCCTCCTCCTGCCCGTTCCTGATACACCCCACAATTGCAGTATCATCAGAAAACTTCTGCATGTGGCATGACTCGGTGTTGTAGGGTCACAGAGCTTGTAGTTAAAAATAAAGAAAAAAATCGCCAATTTAAAATGCTACCTTATCAAATCTAATATTGGACCTTTATTTTGATAAACTTTATTCGTAGCCTACATATCAGTCATTGCCATGGACATAGACAATGTTTATGTGACAGGTCATGTTAGACATCATTTTAGTGGTCAGCGCAAGTAGGCTGCTACTCTGAATATTGAAGTAGCCTCGGATATGTATTCACTTAATGTGAGGACAAAATAGGACAGAAACCCCATTGTGTGGAGTGCAGTAGATGGCTGGCACATGAGAGCATGAAACCATCAAAACTAAAATGCCACATGGAAACAAGGCACCCCTGTCAAAGTCATACCTGTAGAGTACTTTGAAAGGTGACATCAAGAGTTGAAGACTTCACAAATGTAGGCTAATGCCAAACATCTGCATGTTCCAAACAAGTAGGCCTACAGGCACTTCGCTTGTCTTACCAGGTAGCTCACCATATCTGTTGGCTTGATTGCTAAAAAAAATATATGGGTCGCGACTTTATGAACATGGGAAATTGTGGGTCCCAAAGCCAGACCAGTTAAGAACCACACATAAACACACCTACATACACAAACACACGCACACACACACACTCACACACAAAAAAGGAACAAAGTAGGAAATGAACACAATTTGACAAGCGTGACTTATTTTTCTGGAAAAAATGTGCTGGACTGGGCGGCGGTCATATTTTGTACCGCTCTGCGGTACATCTAGTTACATTAACAATAGCAGCAGGTTCAAACACACCTGGCTCCACCGGAAACAAACGAGCCGTATGCAAAGAGCCCATTGAGAGATTAGGAAGAGTTCTGAATTGAGAGATAGAACTAGAGAATGGGAATAGTTCTGCTGGGGAGGAGGAGGAGGATGAGAAGGAGGAGGAAGAGGCCCAAACAAATGCAGAACAAAATGCCCCCCAAAAAGCTAAGACATTTAGGTGACAGTTCTTTAATTGAGGGACACTTAGTCCTACAGAACTGAGCAGGCCAACAAGCTTAACCAATTGTGCAGCCCCTTATACAGCTCAACAGTCACCACCCTGCGAGGACCAAGACTACCAACTTGAACAAAAAAGGATTGTCTGTGAAACAAGTCTCATATTATTATTATTATTATTATTATTATTATTATTATTATTATTATATGTATGATTTATCTGTATTAGCCTACATTATCACAGGATGGGCACTACCTACCTTGCCTATCCTAACTGTGGTACGAATTATTATTAGCTGTATTTCTATGTGTATAGGCATATTATCCCATTTATATATCAAGTCCTTTTTTCGAATTCTGTAGTTGAATTCCGTTGCCTTGCACGCAGGCTCGGTATAACGAGCCAAAACAAGGACGTCCTTAGGAAGTTTTTGAAATTACCCAACGTGGATGTCACCTGGGGGACCTAACGGGAATGTCCCAAGAAGGTACAATGCCAAACATTGCACAAGGACCAAACGAGAACTTGCTCCAGACGTCAATAACATCCCGCTAGTGAATGTCTTACCACTGTCCTGCTTGTCCAGTTTCACCTTTAAGTCGAACGCTGTACACTCTGCAGTGACCTCCTCGGGCATGGCGTAGTAAAGGGTCATCACCTGGGAGACGAGCAGAGGGGCAAACGCAAATCAGTCAGTCAATCAGTCAGTGTATTGTAAGTATCTGTACCGTACAGTAGGCCAAGATAAAATCACCCTATCGACAATATTCAGTGGGTAATGTCTTGAGCACCAGGTTTAACAATGCTAGACATTCCGTCCCCTTTGGAATTACAACGTTATATCTGCATTCTGAGTAGTTCTGAGATATTAAGCTTCAAAGTTGTAGACCTATATATACCCATAGACCTATATTGATAAGTGGAACAAGCCTCTTTTGCTTTAATGTCCAAAAATGTTGTCACAGAATAATATATCAATAACTACATTTTGACAACAATGTCAGATATAACCTTATAGTTCAGTGGGGTATACTACGAAGCACATTAGCCATATCTAGGCTATGTAGACATATCGAGGCTTCACAAAGCCTTGACTCAGGGGTATACATTAAGTGATACTACGATAGCAGTTATGTGATATATTTGTCAAACTAGGCTTTCAGCTCAGATCCATTCTCGGCGTTGGCCAATCGTGAAACGTGGAGACGCACAAGACCGCCTATATTAAAAAAGAATTGTGAGCAATAGTGTAATCTACACTGCGGTCATTTTTAGTGTCTAGCCTATAACATCAAATAAATTGATTGTCATCAGCTGTTGTATGGTATGCACGTCCATAGTGGCATATTTGCACGCACAACACTATTAAAGCGCATTCGAGATCCAAAATGGTTGTAGAGGCAGAGCTCCACCTGTAAGATATATGACAGAATCCTACACGTGAGATAACTTCGTTTTTCAAGACAATTGATTGATCAGTGGGCAGTAGATTACACGATTTCAGCAATAACTTAGCACATAACCTCCTCCCGACCAGGTTTAGTAGTAGTTGCAAGCATAAGATACCATGCCGATATAGCGACGCTAAAACAGATCCACTTTCTGTTTTTTTGTTGTTGTTGTTGTGTCACAGCATACCCTGGCTTTGAGCGCAACATAACTCGCTAACCCACTAATCGAGATTCGTAGTATACCCCACTAAGGGGACAATTTGTTGTTGTTGTTGTTGTTGTTGATGATGATTTTATTTCACAAACAGGAACTTACAGACAATGTTGCTTCACCTGTCCCAGTGGCATTGACTATTAGGTTCTGGTTCAAATCCATCTGCAGGCAATATAACGAAAATCACCACAAATATCTAAAATAATAATCAATAGCCATGTCCCTTTCAACAAAAGTATCAACAAAACGAGCATGAACATGCATCACGTAAGTACAGTACCTTTCCTGAACGTGTTACGTAGGCGTTACTGTTATCTATGGTCCACTTGATGGGCGTGGAGCGTCCAGACACCTTGATCTCCACCTCTAGATTCTTCTGCTGCTGCTTCACTTGACTGCTGTACTCCGCTACGGCCTGGAACACCATGATGGTGGACTGGAGAGAAAGGAGGGGTTTTATTGGGGCTTTACACACACACACACACACACACACACACACACACACACACACACACACACACACACACACACACACACACACAGCTTTGTACCTGTGTGGATCCATAGCCTCCTCCATAAAACTGTTGCTCATTCAGCCAGTGGACGATGGGTGCTGCCTTCTCAAACTCCTTGGCCTTCACCAGGGCCAGCAGGGCGTAGGCTGTGGCCTCCAGAGTGAAGAACTTGTTGCTCTTCACTGGCCAGTGAGTGCGATCTAAAAGAGGATGAACATCCAGGTCTCCTCAAGTAGCTTTTTAGCTAATACTGACCAAAATTCAGAAATTAGGAAGCATGCACACAGATAATAGTTTGTTTGTTTACAGTAGATTGATTGGTTGTTTGGTTAATTGTGGATTAACATATTATGACAATCTGAAAGAAAATTACTTGAAGTATGAATCTTCATACTATCAATTGTAATATATCATGCACATGGGGGGTGCCAGGTTGACAGTAGAGAACTGAGGAAACTGAAACTGAATGCCATTGCTGAGTTTCTGCCATAGTAGTTCAAGACAGTTGCTTTGAAGCTGGCATTGTAAAACTACGTTGAGTTGAGGCACCCACAAAATCTGTGACAGTCAAACTGTTCACTACAACCTGCAAATATCTCCTAACCAACCTTCAAAAGCGTGTTTCAAGAGGACTTCCTGGTTCAGTTTGCCGACATTGGCGAGGGCGTAGGAAACCATAGCAACAGCGTATGGATTGGAGAGAGTTTTGAGTCGGCCTTCCAGATAGTCAGTGGCTTTCTTTATACTCCCAGGAAGACTCTGTTGACAAAATCATCAAAATGCGATTTTGAGTAGTTTGCTTCCAAACCACAATATCTTCCCATTTAATTAATTAAAAAAACATTTTTAACATTTTGTTTTCCAGGTAATACCAGTGTAACTGCAGGGGCTTTGTTGTTGTTTTGTTATATTTTCCTTTTGCTATGTTTTTTATTATAATTTATTTTGGTTTGTCTAGTTTATATTATATTTATATTTTATTAGTTACATTACCTCTGTTAAGTGCACATGCACAGTAGAAAGACTTTCTATTTTCTGGACCAGAGATGTCCGCCTCTGAATATAAAAATCTGAGTGTGTACTGTAGACTGTACGTGTTACTCACAGTGACTGATTTACTGCAGAGCTCGCTGCCCTCCTGCATGGCGATCAGCACAAACGCCGTCATGGATGCATCTGCATCACTTCCTCGTACATCGCCCTGGAAACACATCCCACTTTGACCACACTGACATACAGAATTGCAAAAAGTCGGTACTCTTTATGGGTGCTGTGTGTAGGTTTTTTTTTTTCCCTGTAAAATATTCACTTGTTGCACATCATTAATGAGGATTGAAGAAAGGCAGCAAAGCGAAGGAAAAAAAACTGTGAAAATAATGCAAGTCAAAAAAAATAAATAAAGTGCGTTCAAAACAACTCAAATTACATGTACAGCACCTTTTCTACTTCAGACACTATATAGTGTTGACAGTTCGCACAAAGTAATGGTCAATCTATCATCAGGATCCCATACCACCATCTCTGCATGGTACACGTTGAAAGTTTCCTTGAAGATGCCGTTTGGTTGCTGGGAGTTGAGCACCAACCACTTGAGAGCGTCACAGACCACTTTCTCTTCTATGCTGATAATGTCGCGGGCCATGGCAAAGACCTTAGCCACGTACGCTGTTAGCCTGTAGGGGTTGGGGGGGAGGGGAAAGACTATTTGTCATCATGAATCATCTTGAGTATCATGAAATCATTGTGAATGTCCTGCAACTCACCAAGCGCTGCCAGGTTTGTCTGCCCAAACTGCAAATGCCCCGTCTGGCTTACGGAAGGCCAACTCCTGCTGGTATCCTACAGAGATTAAAAGAAATGAATGAAAATAATGTGACATACATTTCACACACACACACACACACACAGACACACAGATAGAGCTCTGTATCAATAGGACTTCCAATTGGCAATGACCCATCCATGTTAAGAGGCTGTTTAAGGCTTGAGTGAGCTTAGAAAAGTCCTCTCTCACTCTCTCTCCCCATGGCACCTCCCCTGCCCTGACTGTAATGTGGTAACGACTAAGATGACCTAACATTCTCTATGAGAAGCATACAGTATGCGTACAGGCTAAGATTTTAGATGAGTGGCAGGGATTTGTTTTAACGTGTGACTCACTCATAGTCTGGCTTTCACCAGACCAAGCTCAATCTTTTAAGTTTAAACATTGGTCTGGGGAGTCTGCTATGTATTTTCTACTGCACAAGAGGCATGATCAACGGGCATAGTTCAAATGACTCTGTACACAATTGGATAGTCATTCACCAATCTGACCAACGAACCGGGTGACTTTCGCAGAGCGACGCGAAAACTCCGGGCTCTCCCGCCATTGTCATCGTTTTAAACCTGCCAATAGCGCGCCAGGTGGATAAGCCAGTTTGTGGTTGGCCCCCGTAAAAGTGTAACGAAAGCAGGAGAAAGAGATTTACAAGTTTCCAGCCTGAGCTGCAGGGCGGAATAGAAACCGCTGTCAAATCAGGCTGGGTTCACCAAGCCTAAATCATGTTGACTGATAGTGTGTGACTCACCTATGTTGATGCATTTGATAGTGTGTGACTTGCCCATGTTGAGTGATAGTGTGTGACTCACCCATCTTGATGTATTTGATAGTGTGTGACTCACCCATCTTGATGTATTTGATAGTGTGTGACTCACCCATGTTAATGTATTTGATAGTGTGTGACTCACCCATCTTGATGTATTTGATAGTGTGTGACTCACCCATCTTGATGTATTTGATAGTGTGTGACTCACCCATGTTGATGTATTTGATAGTGTGTGACTCACCATTCTTGATGTATTTGATAGTGTGTGACTCACCCATGTTAATGTATTTGATAGTGTGTGACTCACCCATCTTGATGTATTTGATGGCCGTGTCTCTCTTCTCCAGACCCACTTTCTGCCACTGGTTGGTGGTGTCCAGGTAGTGGGTGGCGATGAGGGGTAGTGTCATGGTAATCATGTTCTGCTCTCCACAACCTCTGGGCTGCACAATGAGGGAACCCATTGAGTCTCCTGTGATGGCCTTCTCAATGGTCTGACTGATCTGATTGGCTGAATGAAAAAAATCATGAATATAATAGAAATATTTATCATCCACTCCTGTGGAAAATTACCCTAGAAATCTAGAAGCACCCTAGCGGCAGCAAATTACATTTGCTGCCAGGGCTAGTCTAGCAACTCTCCGTTGGCTTGTGAGCTCGAAAAATTAAACTTCTATTAGGCCAATCAAATTGTGTATAAAGTCGTTAGGCGGGCTTAACATAATGATTGATGGCAGAGTTGCAACAGTTTGGCTTGAATTCCCTGCTACTTGAAAACAAAGAAGATGGATGTTGCTGTTGGCGAACAGTGTGACATGAGTTAAGCTTTTTTTAAGTTGGCAAAAGTCTGAACAAGCCAACTAGCTCCGCTGGTGGGAAACGCATAGGACTCATAGCGCTGTCCTAGATAGATAGATAGATAGATAGATAGATAGATACTTTATTGATAAGATATTGATATTGGTCCCCAGGGGAAATTCAAGGTCTCAGTAGCATACAGACAACACACACACATTCACTAACAGCAGAAAAAGTAATTAAAAGTATATAATATAAAAACATAGTTAAGCAATAAGGACAGTAGAATATAAAGAATATACTAAATATACTAAAGTACAAATTATACGAACTAACACTTAATCTAAATCAATTCTAAAAACAGTATCCACATAGTGGTGATTAATCAATCAAGCGGCGCTTGCAATGACTGAGGCACGCACTGAGCCTGTGATTCTCTGTGCATAGTAAGGTAAGGTAAGGTGCTCTGTGTGAGTGAGTGTCATGGTGACCAACAGTGCAACAGTGCAAGAACAAAGTCTATATATCTATCTATATAACTATTTTAAGAAAAGGTATAAGTGTGGCCACAGTTCGGCTGTGGCATGGAGGGAGTGGTTATGCATATGTGCTAATGTGCTAATATAGCACGCAAACAGTGAGGCAGAAAGACAGTGGTAAAAAGTGGCTAGTGGACAGACAGTATCCAAACATGGAGGGGGTGAAGAGGCAGACAGACTATGCAGAGAAGTCTATCTCTCCTCTTCCCTTAAGTGAAGCATTGAACAGTTCAATGGCCCTGGGGACAAATGACCTCCTCAGTCTGTCTGTTGTGCAAGGCAGTGAGCGAAGTCTCCAGCTGATCAGGCTCTTCTGCTTAACAATAGTGCTGTGGAGTGGGTGACACTCATTGTCCAAGATGTTGATCAGTTTGTTCAGGGTCCTTTTGTCAGATATTGAAGTGATGCACTCCAGTTCAGCTCCCACTACAGAGCCAGCTTTCCTTATCAGCCTGTCAATTCGCCCCGCATCCTTCTTCTTTGTGCTTCCTCCCCAGCATACCACTGCATAGAAGAGGACTCTGGCAACAACAGACTGGTAGAACACATTGAAGGACCGCAGCCTCCTCAGGAAGTACAGCCTGCTCTGGCCTTTCTTGTAGAGTGCATCAGTGTTGGCTGACCAGTCCAGTTTATTGTCCAGGTGGAGAACCAGATACTTGTAGGTGCTTGTAGGTGCTTGTAGGTGCTATTGCATGCAGAGGGAATTTGAAAGACAACCGATTATCCCGCCCCTCAGACTGAGCACTGCGAACGGTGAGTGCCCAGACCCTACATTTTAATGTGGGTCTGGCTCGTCAGGCTAGTGGAAAATCATCTTTGGCCCCACAAACATATAGCCTTTAATGATACAGGACAGTGAATACAGTGACCAGGAAGAGAGTGGGAGAGAGAGATAGGGTGGCATTGGGAAATGTTCCCCAGTCAAAACAGAATCTAGCCGGTCAAAAGTCTGTAGACTGCCTCTATTGCATTATGAATAGCACTTATGATAGCACCAAAGGTTTCCCCGGTTTCCTAGCAAAATTCTCAACCTGGCTCATTCAATCTGGTCCCCTAATTATCCCCCATTCATTAATTTCCTCTTCCTCTACCTCAAGTCAAGGTGGTGTGTGTTGAGCATCCTGGCACATAATGTCTGCCGTGCATCATCCAGGTTGACGGTACACATCGGTAGTGGTTAGTGCACAAGAGTTAGTATACGCTGTATATAAATGCAAGTTGTTGCTGAAGTGTATTTTACCTGAGACTGTGAAGTAGGTTTTAGCAGGGGTGCCAGGGACCTGCTTGCGGGGTATTTGGCTGAGGATGTCCTCTACTTGAGTTCCACCTGAGTCAAAGTCAAAGAAAAAAAAAGTATGTTTCAACATTCTTTTTTAAAATATACTTGGTTACACTTTATTTGATGGTATCTACATAAGAGTGACATGACACTGTCACAAACGTGTCATTAACATTATAAACAAGTCATAAACATTTATGGCATAACGCTTCTGTCAAAGTGTCATTCGGTTTTTGCCATGACAAGTTAGAGTTAGGGTTAGTGTTAGGGTAATGCCAGTTTAATGTCACTCTCATGTAGATACCTTCAAGTAAAATTTTACCGTATACATTTTGGACCGTTTGCCTAATTTGAAGGACAGTTAAAAGTATGCTTCAAGTACAGTATGAAAATAATACCTGAATTGAAACCTAGAATTAGCCCACTACCTAAACCTAAACCTTAACTATTTTTACACCTTAAAAATACTTTATGTATACTATAATAAACTAAAAATGTGCTGGAAGTATATAACTAGTACGTCCAATAGTTTACTTACAGTATAGTTCCAGTACTTGCGAGTTTACTGTTGTAAACTGAAAGTTAGACAATTTTATTTGTGGATGCTCCATCATGGACTCACCATGCTTAGATGGGTTCAGTACAACTTTCGCCACCTGCAACTCTGACCGCATGCCTTCTGCCTGGATAGGGACATTAATGACACTATATTTTAAACATCTGCCTGAATAGGGACATTAATGACACATTATTTAAAACATCTGCTAGCCTGGCTAGCGCCACCACTTCTCAATGAGACGTGGTCTGGGAACCAAACGTTCATTTTCTCGTATTTGAAAAAAATGCCCAGATCCGTTTATTGGGTGCCACGGATGTCTATCAAATGCGTCTGTGCATAGCTCATCATCGTCTTGCTTTCCCCCCTGTTCTGTGATTGGTTCCCTATCTCAGGCGAAAATTTGCTCCATGGTCTCCAGGCTGCCTTAGCAGCGTGAATCAAATCGCGCGCAAGGCAGCATGGGAACACCCAGGCTAAACATCTGCCTGGATAGGGACATTAATGACACATTATTTAAAACATCTGCCTGAATAGGGACATTAATGACACTATATTTAAAACATCTCTATTATTTTTCATTTTCATTTGTTTTATTTTCTTATTTTATTTATTTTGTTATTAGCATGTAGTTATTTGTTTGGTTGTTTATTTATCTAAATGGTGCGTATTTATTAATTTCTGAAACTCACCACCACCAGCAGGTCTTTCTTGACGCCATCAGTGATGACCTCATCGTACACGGCGGCCTTCACCTCGATGGTGTGCTTGCCCAGCTGCATGGGGATGATGACAAACGGAACTGCTCGTGAAGTCATGGGGTCCAATTCAATAATAGTGCGGAACTTGCCTTTCTTGGTGGCCACGCTGCACACGTCTTTGGTCTCCATAATCTCCACACGTACCTGGGCAGAGACAGACTCAATGTGGCTTATGGCTAAGAGGAAAACTAGTCTTACGGCTCTCCCATATGGCTAGTCTATACAGTATGAGCAGCTGCTGGATCTTTTGCGGACTTTTGCGCTATGGTTCTCTGTCATCACTGGTCACCATAAACCACACAAACCTGGCCAAAGATAGACTGAATGCATTTTATGGTTATGTGTATGAATGAATACCTAATATAAAACTAAGTTAGTAAATAAGTAAATTAATAGCTTTCAGTGTTTCCAAAAAAAATGTTCATGTATTATGAGCAATAATTCCATATTTTCCCAGACTTTCCAAACCTGAGCAAAAACCCTGACTTTGAATACATATTTTGAAGTCAGTTTTTTTCCATATATAGTTTCCCACTTTCTTTTAGATGATAACAAATGACTCTGAAGTACACGTTTACCTTCATCATCATGTTAATGTAGTAATAGTTTCTTTTAGATGATAACAAATGACTCTGAAGCACCCGTTTACCTTCATCTTCATGCTAATGTAGTTGTAGAGGATGGCTTTGATTTCAATCTGCTCGTTACGTACAGCAGAGTAGGGCAGCTTCAGGTCAATGAAGAAGTCCTTCTTCACCACCATTTCATAGGGGTCTGCCACACAGATACCTTAAATACAATGGAATTACAATATATAACAACCTATAAGTTTGATGTAGTGTGTATGACACGCATGTATGAGGAAATTTGTCTCCATGGACAGTTTTTGTAATGAAGATGCTTAATTGTTAACATTGCTTATCCACCATAATGTGATCACTGTGTACAAAACACATCAGGGGAAGATGAACTTAACTTTCATAGCTATTATGGGCTGTAGGGGTTTGCACGGCGTGTCATCAGATTTGGACGTTGCCATATTGGAAATACTCGCCTCATTAGAAAGCATTAGACACTAAATCCCTAACATCGTCAAGGAAAATGGTTAATTATTGCCGTGTTTTAGGTTGTACCAATAGGTCAGACTGAGAAAAACATCTGCTGTAGGTATCGATTTCCAAAAGTTATTAAAAAAAACAGGGATAAAGGAGAATAATGCCAGAAGTTATCAGAGGAAGGGGGGCGCTTGTGGTTGAACTTGGTACTTCGTCTCCCTCACCCAACTCATATGGATCTGCGCTGCCAATAAACTGTAATTTCTCAAAACATCGCACATTTTTTTGTGGTCCAAGTCCTGCCCTATATGCCTTTGTATCTTAGACGCATTTTGATGAGCTTTTCTGTTGTTTAGACACGGCTACAATCACGTAAGATATCCAAACTGCATAATACTCCATTGTACTTAATTCACTGAGTATCGCCAATATGGCCGCGCGTGCTGGGTTACCATGGTTACCGGCCAGAACGTGACGTCCGTGCAAACCCCTAATATGTATCGGATCACCCGTCCCCTATTTCCGCCTTCTTACGTGTATGTGTCACTTAATATTCATTTCTATACAAACCAAGATGGCGGTTTCGTAAAGAAACGCAAGCATCCACACCATAAGTGTATCTAAATTAGCTATGTACCAAAAATGACATTTTACCGTGACTCGAAGAGCTGTGAACAGTGTTGTAGGCCTAAGGCTGCATATGCTTGGAGCTCCAGTGGAATTTTGATTTGCAACGAGAATTTATCGGTCTAATCGTTCATGTGCCATGTGAAAGGGCGGAAATAGGCACTCACCAGCCCAGCACTAAACTCTGAGCGTGGTAAAGAAAATCGGATATTTCAAGCAGTAAAAGCCCTGGTAAGATTTGGTTCAAATCTACATACCTATGGCTACTGAAAAATGTAAGGTTCATTTTATTTCGAAGTATTGAAAAAACATTGTTGTTTTAGAATTTTCGATCGAAAGGGGCGGTAGTTGGTGCTTTTACGATATTATATGTAAAGCGAGTATCTGTTTTTTAATGACAAATGAAAACTTTCAGCACTCTTAGACACCATTAAGCAGCCTGAGCAGATCCTCCAATAAGGTCTCTGATGAAGATAGACAGAGATGGACCCAAGTGACTCACCATGAGTCTTAGAGACACCGATGGACATGACCTGCCAGCTGGTGATGGAGTCCTTCATGAAACCCGTCTTAGTCAAGGTCGTGGTTGAGCTGTCAGAGAGAGAAAGACTTAAATATACTAAGCTATTCTAAATTTCAATTATTTACTTTTTCAGTACACATGCTTCAGTTAATGAATGTGGGTCACTATGATAAAGCCAAAGTTGTATTTGTTCCAAAAATCATCAGTTGTTCAGGAGGAGGAGGAGGAGGATGACAATGATGATGACAAAGTTGATTCTTATTATTATTGAAGTAGTTGTTGTTATATTCTATCAGTGATCTGGCACTGATACTTCAGGAAAGGCATCTCTAGTTGTAGTAGTTGTTGTGATCTGAGCTGGTCTGTCTCTCACCAGCGTTTGTTCTCTGTAGGGCACTCAGGAAGGTCTTCTTCCTCCCACAGCCAGCTCTCTGGGAACTCTGACCTGGAACTGATCTCCTCCGACTCAACATAAAAGTCATCATCGTCGTCTTGCTCTTCAGCCAGGTGTCCAGATGCAGGAGCACAATTAAATTCAATTTAATTTAATTTAATCATTCATACGGCAACATTAGCAATACATTTTCTCAAAGTACTTGACAGACCTAAGACCTACAGTAAATCTCTTTCAGCAAGCACGAGACAGAGAGGCAAGCAAAAACAAACAGCAGAGGCAAACAGTTTCCTATCTGTCTATATAATATCCTATCCGCATAAAGGCAAAACCTCCAAAAATATATTTTATTTACTATTAATTCTCTCTCTCTCTCTCTCTCTCTCTCTCTCTCTCTCTCTCTCTCTCTCTCTCTCTCTTATATATAAACATCCCAGCACCCATAAGTGCTCAAGTAATTTAATACTTAAAGGTATTACAGTAATGCAAATATTCCCTGAGACATGAAATTGCATGGACACAGGCCTTGTGTTCAGTAGCGACCCATTTTGTTGTGTCTCACCATCTGTGGGAGGGGGCAGCTCCACAGGCACTTCCACAGGCTGTCTTGCTTGGGGGGCCACTTCTACAGCCATCACCTTTGCGAACATAGGGAAGTTCCTTTCCCTGGCCACAGGCCTCCTCACCAACTTAAACATCACTTCCCGACTTTCCTCTATCAGTATCGGCCTCTTTGGAGGCCGTGTGCATGTGGTGCCTGGAAAGAGTCAAAAGAGAGGAAGATGAAGAGAAAGAAGAAAAAGACCAGGAATGTTATCAGCGGTATATCAGCAGTGGACAGAAGTTAAGCTAAGCGTTTGGGTGTAAACGTTAGTATATAAGCAGTGGACAGTAGTTAACCTAAGCGTTCGGGTGTAAACGTTAGTATATCAGCAGTGGACAGTTAGTTAACCTAAGCGTTTGGGTAAATGTTAGTATATCAGCAGTGGACAGTTAGTTAACCTAAGCGTTCAGGTGTAAATGTTGGTATATCAGCAGTGGACAGTAGTTAACCTAAGCGTTCGGGTGTAAACGTTAGTATATCAGTAGTGGACAGAAGTATATCTGAGTGTTCAGATGTGAATGTTAGTATATCAACAGTGTAGTTAACCTGAGTGTTCAGGTGTGAGTGTTAGTACATTGGCAGTGGACAGTAGTTTACCTGAACGTTCAGGTGTGAATGTTACTATATCGCCAGTGGACAGTAGTATACCTGAGCATTCAGGTGTGAATGTTAATATGTCATTAGTATATCGCAAGTGGACAGTCTTTTACCTGAGCGCTCATATGTGCTCCTGTAAGAGCTGGTCTGGAAGACTAAACCGGCATCGTAGAACACCCACATGCTGTCCTGACCGCTGCCAGACGTACAACCTGTGTCACGCTTCTCAACTACGTCCCAGATCTGATGAAAATCAGGAAGTAAATAAATGATCTCTCTCTATATCTCTCTCTCTCTCTCTCTGTATGTATGTGTGTGTGTGTGTGTGTGTGTGTGTGTGAGTGTGTGTTTATGTATGAGTGTGAGTCTTTGTTGTCTCGGACTTGACTCCCTTATCTGTGACCACCATTGCAACACTAGGTACAGATGATACACAAATACTGACCATCTATGTGTTAAGAGGACAAAATGTCGGTACCTTGCTCTGGGTGAGTCTGTGCTTGTTGTTGAGGACGTAGACTCCCTTATCCACGGCCACCAGACCCACTCTGGCTCCTGGGTCTCCGGTGATGGTCAGGCTGAAGTGCTGACGGGGCGAGTACACATTACCAGGGCGAGAGCCCTCCATTTTCAGCTGAGGACAGGGAGCAGGGGAAAGAAAGCAATGCAAATGCCTGTTGGTATGAGTGACCACACAAACTGACTACGCATACAGGTGTATCTAAAAAAAAATGATATAGTGGAAAAGCCAATTGCCCTGCCCAGACAGAAGCCATAAATAGCAAATGGAAGTTCAAAACTGGTAATATCCAATAGAACATAAGTTGATACAAAGGTTTATCACAACATTAAATGATAATATAATGTGTGCTACTATGGATTTATAACAAGTTATAAGGCACTGGTCATGCAGATTAAAGGCTCAGGAAACCATTGCCAGTGTTTTGACTTTACTAGCTGATAAAACTCCTTTCAGGTCAAACAGTTCTGTGTAATACGTTGGACTGATATTAACTGAGTCAGACACGAAAGAGTATGTGAGAGAGTGGGTTGTTCTGTCTCAAGGACATTATTAGGTATTAAAGGACATTACTGAGTATTAAACAGCAATACTTGCAAGTATACATGGCAGCAATACATGTAACCTGCATTGTGATTAACCGTGCGGTTCAGCCTTGCACTCGCCCAGACTCAAACCCGCAGACAGCAGAACCTTGGACTGGTAGTCAAGCATGCTAGCAATCGAGCTAAAAGTCCGGGTTGCTAGCGCTGTCACTAGCACGACTCTTAGCAATATGCTAGTTATAGCCTATTGGGTCTTGAAATATTTACAAGAATCCATAGATATTGAATATTCCTGTCATTTGATCCAATATTAGTTATGCAGATGTATAATCCACCTATTGAATTAAAATAGAAATTGCAAAGATGTATAATCTTTTGTAATTATTCCATATTTAGTGTAGTCATTCCACATCAGAACCCCTGAAGTATAATCCAGATACAAACGTTCATTTGTTACCTTTCATTTGAGTCCAGGATTATGCTTCTACACAGAGGGGTTCACATGCAGTAAGCATTTGATTGTCAGTATGCATTTTGGATAACCAAAAGTCCTCTGGGGAGTTTCCATAGGGCATTTTACAAAACGCATGAGCAGTATTCATTCTATATTGATCTACTTTTGCACACAGCTTCACAAGACCTGATGCTAGGGCTTAGTTGTGTTTCTAAGCCATATCAAGAGGGCTGAAATGTGGTCAGTTCAGAGATGCTTGTTATCCGGCAGAATGAACAAACAATATTCTAGCCTCTGTAACTCTGTGTCAGTACATCACACAGTTTTTCTGATTGTTTTCCAAGAAACAACAGTGTTTTCCAAAGAGGTCAAGTATTTGATTATAAGCCAAAGTATGTAGGAGCAATGACCTCCTAAGTAGATGATGTGCAATGCCGGGAAAAAAACTCAAAATGGGGAGTATGTATAAGTATTTAAGGCATCTGGAGGGAGGTTTACACAATGTACATACTGCACAGATATGGACCAGCTGGCTGTCGTTACACAAGGTCCATTTACTTCACTATATTTTTGGATTACACACAAGAGGCTGATATCAGGATGGGAGAAGAGAACCAGTGGCTCAACTGTTAAACAATATGAAGATCGATGAAGGTTCAACACCTAGGAACCACATTATTTTGGAAAAATAATAATAAATGTTCCAACAAAACTGTTTTAACAGTGTTTCAAATTGGTTTCAACAACAGTCTCTGCTAAAAGAATACATTTAGGAAAACACAATAAGGATAAAATATATTTACTGTTCCCATGCAGGTGTCCTTCACGTCCACCCAGACTGAGTCGGACACCACTTCAGTAGAGCCCACATGGTAGTACGCCACGATACGGAAGGAGGGGACCATGTCCTTGGTCACTGGTAAGGACAACGTCACTAGAGTCTGACCCTGTCTCTTGAACCTCTCAGCTTGCACAAGTTGTCCTTTGTTCAGGATCTGTCAAAAATCAATAATCATCAAGAATCTCCATGAAGTGCTCTGTTCACTGGGTGTTTGACTAGTATCACTATCACTGAGTAATCATTATGACCGCCGCGCAGCGAAGCGGCGGTCATATAGGTTTAGTCAGATTTTTTTTTTTTTTTTTTTTTTTTTCGCATGCCCAAATTTCCGTCAATGATTCCCGGGACACTGAAAGACCGGGGTACACGAAACTTGGTGGGCATGTAACCCCACATGGATAGCATGGAACCATCGTTTTTCATTTTGATCTGTAGCCCCCCCGCTGGACTGGACCCCCCGGAAGGAGGGTAGGGCAGACACAGTTTTCTGTGAATATCTCGAAAACCGTGGGGTTTAGGAGGACCATTTTTTTTGTATGTTGATCTCAAGGGGCCATGTCAACCTATTCCATAACCACTCATTTCATGTATAGCGCCACCTAGTTAAATACAAAAAGGTAAAAATGAGGTGTTGTAATTGAAGGTATCTGTGACCTAACATAGTCAAAACTGCACGAAATTGGAAGTGTAGGATCATTATGACACCCTCTGTATGCACGCCAAGTTTTGTGGAATTCCGTTCATGGGGGGCCACACAATAAATTAATTTATGTTACAATACACCAACTGGCCTGTAGGTGGCCGGAGACAGTTTTCTGTGAATATCTCGAGAACCGTAGGGTCTAGGAGGTCTACCTTTTTTATTTATGTTGGTCTTAAGGGGGCATGTCAACCCATCCCATTACCACTTATTTCATGTATAGCGCCACCTAGTTAAAAATTAAAAAGCAAAAAATTAGGTGTTTTCATCACAATATCTCTGGCTGACAAGGTCAAAACTGCACGAAATTAAAAGTATAGGATCATTATGACACCCTCCGAATGCATGCCATGTTTTGTGTACTTTCGTTCATGGGGGGCCTTACAATAAAATAATTTATGTGTACATTTAGTGACGTACACCAACAAGGATTCCCGGGACACTGAAAGACCGGGGTACACGAAACTTGGTGGGCATGTACCCCCACATGGATAGCATGGAACCGTCATTTTTCGTTTTGATCTGTAGCCCCCCCGCTGGACTGGACCCCCCGAAAGGAGGGTAGGGAAGAGACAGTTCTCTGTGAATATCTTGAGAACTGTAGGGCCTAGGATGACCATTTTTTTCCGTATGTTTGCCTCCAGGGGTCATGTTAACCCATTTCATGTGCACACATGTGCACAAACAGATACACACACACACACACACACACACACACACATACATTCACAGTAATCATACGTATGACACATACTCACACAGTAGACATATGTACGCTTGCATGCACAGGCACATACGCAGGCACACACACAAGCACGCACACACACACACACACACACACACACACATAACATAAACATAACACAAACAATCAAGAATTTCTCAGAATTATGAACAGGCAAGATGGAGGTGGGGTTGTACAAAATGAATTTTACATGTGAAATCTATGAACTAATCATGTTTTGGTACTTGTTGTCTAGCAGATACCAGTGAGAATTGAGTGTGGATAATGCAATTTAGTGAGACAGTTAGAATCATATACAGTAGGCCTTTCAGCGTGATTTCTTTTTGTGGAAAAAATGTGCTGGACTGGGCGGCGGTCATATTTTGTACCGCTCTGCGGTACATCTAGTCTTATGTTGTTTTATGTCTTTTAATTATGACTTTTTAAACAATAGTTTAAAAAACACTTTTAAACTATTGCCATTTACTTTAATGCTTTTTTGTACCGGTACTATTACCTTATGTTCTCATTTATACTCTTTACTTTTGAAACTGTTCTTTGACTACTGGCCTTCTATGCTTTTACCTCTCTGTATGAAATGAGCTATATATATATATTAGTGTTAATTTTGTCACCTATTTTTAATTTAGTCTTAGTCTTAGTCTTGTGACGAAATGTCCTTTTTAGTCTTTGTCATATTTAGTCATTCAAATATCATTTTTGTTAGTCAAGTTTTAGTCGACTAAAAGTCTCGTCATTTTAGTCTAGTTTTAGTCAAAAGAAAACTAAAGGTATCTTAGTCTTAGTCAGTTTTAGTCAACACATTTTAGTATTTTTTTATAACAAATTATTTCTGATTACCATTTGAGTCAAATAGTGTTTCACACATCTCAATTTTCCAACAGTATTGTGTGTCCACAGGGCTACTCGTCTGTTATAATTACTCATTCAGATTTTTTGTCAGTCAGTATGTTTACATGCACAGGTAAGTCGAGCTACAGTTATAGCTCGGCTGGGATTTGACCATAGACAGTAAAAGATTTGACTGGACCACTGTCATATTCGTAGACCAGTGTTTCTCAAAGTGTGGTCCGGGAATCACTGGTGGTCCGCAAGCTATCCCAAGTGGTCCGCGAGCAGACGTGGTAAAATATAATATAGATGAGTTGTTTGCAATATTGAACCAACTTGTATGTAAAAACAGTTCTGCAACACTGTCTATGTAAGATATGCCAGTTTAAATCATACAGTATGAATCCACACAATAAGCAAAGTGCAAAGACAATAAGCAAGGTGGTTCAGTGACTAGGCCTATAGTGTAGACTAATTATAGGCTACTGTTGAAGTAGGTCTAATCTTTTTTTTTTTTTTTAGCTAGGGTTAGTTAAGTGGTCCTGAAACTGAAAAAGTTTGAGAAACACTGTCGTAGACCAAAGTATTAATGTTTTACTCCGCCTCGCTAGGTGGCGATATGCGCCCAAACACAACACATTCCCCAAACAGACTCTCCATCTTAGCCATAGCTAACTTGCTAGCGAACTTTCCATATTAGCTTACTTGCTAGCAAACTTTGCATCATCAGTCTAACTGGTTAAATAGTTGACATTACATGATGAACATTTTCGTATGGACATTCTGGTGGATGTTAATTTGTATGAGAGAAGCTTCAACTTCTGGGTATGTAGCATTGTGGCATAAAGCTTAGGTAGTTAGTTGGCTAACTCTGGCAGAAATCTCCAGTGTTCTTGTTCCATGTAGTTTCGTGTTGCAGCCACAGGGTTGCAGCAACAGCACGTAGACTAGCCTACAGGAAAGCTGTTGCGTATGAACTCATTCGGAATATTTTGAAAACGTAACAGCTAGATATTCTGTCTTCTCATTTTGTAGACGAAAATGAAGAGATTTTATCTTAGTTCTTATTTCATGCAAAACATTTTAGTCTCGTCTTTTTTTGTCAACAATAATTCATCTTAAGATAGTCTTAGTCAGTGTTTCAGGACATTACTGCCGTCTCGTCATCGTCTCGTCTTAGTCATGAAAAAAAAGGTCGTTGACGAACATATTTCCTCTCGTCTCGTCTGACGAAATTAACACTAATATATATATATATATATATATATATATAAATAAACTTGACTTGATAATAGTCACATTTCCTTTAAAACCAGTGCTTCAGTGTGCAACGTAGTGAGGACACTCACCAGATAGGTTAACTCTTGGTTCTGGGTGCTACTCCCTCCCGCCAGCTGGAAGTTGACTTTGAACTGATCACCAACGGTCAACTCTTTTGCTCCGACATCAATGTGTAGGTAGTTGTCAGAGGGTGTTTCGTAGGCATTAACGGTGAGGCTTTTTTGAGCCTGTTGATCTCCTTGGAGACGCGGGTCTTTTGTTGTTACCTCAAGGGAAAAAAATAACCAAAAACTTCTGTTAACTTAACAAAATTTAGCAGGCAAAAGCCACATGTAGAATAGGGAGTACATGGAGAACAAAAGCACAGAAGATTAAGCCTTAGGTGTGGTTTTTTTAACATTCTAACATAAGATTCTATTCTGTTTCGCAACAATTGAAGGTTCTAAAATTCTATGTTGAATTTAATGAACCCAGATATTCTTTAGAACGTTCATTTTCCAACATTCCCGTCACACCGGTGTGACAGTACACCTTTAAGGGTTAAGAAAGAAGGAGAAGTTCAAGAACGTTATGGGAAAAGACTGGAAGGAAGAGAAAAAGAAAAATGAGTGTGGCATCCAGGAGCGGCTCATGACGGCCAAGAAGCGATTCAAGAGCCAGGGAGCAGGGGAGCTTCTCTAGGGGACGGGACACGAGAGGGATGTTTGGAAGGGGAAGCCTCTGGTTCAAGAACAACCGGCCAAGTCAATGAATGGCTATCAAAACACCTTGCCAAAAGACTGCATTTTTGTAAATTAGCTATCTGGCAAACACTGGTACATTTGCTGAAATGTTCATTAATATGTGTTGTTCTTAAAAATAAATGGTTGGAATTGAATAAAAAAATTATGTAATTAGAGAGAGGACCACATAAGATTAAACAAATCGAAGGAGAGCAGTGGAGTCAAATGATACATACTTATGGTGATCTCAGGCAGGAGGAAATTATATACCAGTAGGAAAAAAAGCTATATAAATAAACAATACTTAAATCTTAGATTTACTCGTAACATTGCATGAGGAAATGAAAAATGAAAGAAAAAAGCAAAGCAGGAGTAATATTTACAGTATTCTCACACTAATAGTAGATCACCATGCCAACAGTGATAAATAATAATAATAATAATAATAATAATACAATAACAGTTTGTGCTACCAGTCATATGTAAATATAATCATACTCACACTTATGGACAGAGATCGGGCTCTGACCATTGTGTTGATGGTGACCCTAGCCATACCGTCGGAGTGCGTCATCCCACTCACCACCGGCCCCTCACTCTTCACCTCCACCGTGACGCTACCTGCTGGTGAACCGTCGGGGTTGGTCACAAATACCTGGAAGGGGTCATCAGACATTTATCCAGTGAGATAAAACACACACACACAAATACCTGGAAAGGGTCATCAGACATTTATCCAGTGAGGTGAACAGGAAGCGTAGCTCTATGGTGTCAAAAAAGAAACGTGTGGAAAAACTGCCCCCCACCCACACACAAACACACACACACACACACACACACACACACACACACACATACACACACACACACATACCGAGACAGCAAATGGCATCCCAGGTTTGAAGTACTTGGCCATTTTCTTGAAGTGAATGGTGTAAGGAGACTTGACGATCTGGATGCCCCGTTTCTCAGCCTCCACCATTTCACTGCCTATGAAAGACATATGACAGTGATGAGCAGTGATGACCTTACTGTTCTGTACTGACCCTAGGCAGATGGGTCAGGCCCTTGAGTCATGGACCTGCTCTAGGTTTCTTCCTACATGTGTCTCCAGTTCTAGGGAGTTTTTTCTCGCCCCTGTTACTCATGGGCCTTCTCTGATTGTTTAACACTCTGTAAAGCAACATGAGACATGTGCAATGTTTTGACGCTCTATAACTGATATTAAATTTCAAATTGAAATTGATGATACGGTGAGGACATACGGCACCGCAAGCTTTTAACCCCGCCTTGTGAAAAAGAATCTAAACAAATTCTCCAACATAGATAGATAGATAGATAGATAGATAGATAGATAGATAGATACTTTATTGATCCCCAAGGGGAAATTCAAGCGCAAGGGGAAATTCAAGAGCATACATCTGCTATGACATAACATCTGCTATGCTTAAACAATTCACACAGAATACCAATAGTCACAGGATGGAGACGATGGAAGGCTATATGGTCATTAACGTACATTTCAATTTTTCCACACATGAATAACTGAAATTGAATTATACTATTTACTGTACACAAGTAGCCTATAGTAGATGTAACCTGGCTGACTCTCAATTGAGAAAAAGACCTCTGAAGTTTGCCTAACAAAAAGCTGCAAAGCTGCCATCTTCTCCGATGTAAGGAGATCCAGATCTCGCTTTATGAGCAAAAATGGTACCCGGATCTCCCTATAGGGCCAACAAAGGTACCCGGAACTCCTTATATGGCCAAAGATGGGAGCTTTTGGGGCTTTTTTGTAGGTGAACTTCAGAGGTCTATTGTTCTGGACACTGCCAGTTCATTTTCAATTTCCGATGGGCATAAGTAGCAATGAAATTAAGGAGGTAAATTGGTACATTACACATGTTTTTTTTTACAGTTTTTGCCAATTGCTTACACACTAAAATTGAATGCTTAGACCAAAGCCTCTACCTAAACTTCTTGTAGCATACTTTAAACACTGTGCAACCATAGCTCAAACACATGTTCTACTTTGCACATTGCATCATTACACACAAATTCCTACATTAGACTTTGTTCAAAAGTGGAAAGTGAAGCAGAAAATGTGTTTAAGCTATGGTTACACAGTGTTTAATGTATGCCACAAGAAGTTTAGGTATTGAGGCTTTGGTCTAAGCATTCGTTTTTAGTGTGTAAGCAATGGGCAAAAACTGTAATACAATATATTATCCATTGCTTCCCTTTGCTATGGCATAGTCATGCATGCTTTACCTGTTTTGGTCAGTACTCCAACGGTGACATATATGGAGGAGCCGACTAGATCGTTGATGTTGGTGAAAGTCTGTGTGATGTGTTCTTTCTTCAGTACAGCCTTGCCTTTCCCATCACAAATCTGCAGCAGACAAATTAAAATGTGCAACACTAATAGACAAGGAGGGTGACAAAGTGTCTGTGTGTGTGTGAGGGAAAGATAAGGAATTCCAATTTACCAATTTAAGCATAATGATTGCATGTGTTTGTGTGTGTGCGTGCGTGCGTGCGTGCGCGTGTGTGTGTGTGCGCGCGTGCATGCGCATGTGTGTGTGTGTGTGTGTGTGTGTCGGGCACTAACCTCTACTCTCTGCAATGATGAGGCCAGACTCCTCTTCTCATTCTCCTTGGTCAGCACCCCAAATGATACAAATCCCACCCCAGTCACGTCTTTTTTGTACAAATACCTGTGAGTGTGTGCGTGTGTGTGTGCGTGCGTGCGTGCGTGTGTGTGTGTGTGCGTGCGTGCGTGCGTGTGTGGGTCGGTGTGTGTGTGTGTGTGTGTGAGAGAGAGAGAGAGAGAGAGAGAAAGAGAGAGAGAGAGATACAAACATTAACTTCATGTCATTTCATTTGTGATACATGCAATATGATAAGCAAAGGGCTTTTTTGTGAGATGGATGCCCCTATTACCTGGCTACAATGTCAACAGTCAATTCCGTATCATCCACATAGAAGAAGGGTTTTGCTGTAGTCAAGGAAACTTCAAAGCTGGGCAGAACTAAAATAGAAAAGTTCAAAGTGGGTGAAAGGTGGTGTTTCCTTACCATATTCCTTCACCCCATTTGTGTGTGTGATTGTTTTCTTACTGTACCATATTTTTTTGTTTGTTTGTTTCCTTACTGTACCATATTTTTTTGTTTGTTTGCTTCCTTACCGTATTCTTTCACCTCAAACTCAGCTGTGAAGTTCTTTTGCGGTGTACTTTGGAACCTTGTCACCACCTTCCAGATTCCAAGGCTGAGCAGAGGGAAAAAAAAAATCAATCAGACATTTAAACAATATGGCATAAATGTCATACATAAACAACATAAAGGACATACCCACGTCATGACATTGGTGCACCCTCAGTTTGAAATGGAATATTGACGTCGGAGTGATTATTAGCAATAAAAAGGTATGAGGCGGAATGTCCTTAAGAAAGTCATTGGGTAGACCTCAGCAGTATTACAGTAAAAGGAACACGCAAAAAACGACTCAGCAAAGAGACATGCAAGACCTCACCTGACGACCTCAGGGAGCTTGTGTTCTCCCGACATAACCCCTCGAGTTGGAAAAAAGACGTCTTTGGTGAGTGTGATTCCATCAGGAGTCTGGATGGAGGGGGGGGGGGGGGGGGGGCAGGAGGGGTAGGGGAAAACACACATCTTTGTCACTTATCAGATTCTTATCATATTATAGCTCTCTGAGCGAGAATGAAAGAACACAATGAAGATATAAAGTACAAAAGGGAGAGAAAAACAGTTGGAGAAATAAAAAAAGAAAAGCGAGGTGAGAGATAAAGAGAACAAGAGATGTGAGCGCTACAAGAGATGTGTGCGCTACAAGAGATGTGAGCGCTACAAGAGATGTGAGCGCTACAAGAGATGTGTGCGCTACAAGAGATGTGAGCGCTACAAGAGATGAGAGATGTGAGCGCTACAAGAGATGTGAGCGCTACAAGAGATGAGAGATGTGAGCGCTACAAGAGATGTGAGCGCTACAAGAGATGAGAGATGTGAGCGCTACAAGAGATGTGAGCGCTACAAGGAAATAAAGCAAGAACGGGCAGAAAAAAGCAAGTTGAGAGAGTGAGAGAAATAAATAAGGAAAGCAAGGGAAAGAGAGAGAGAGAGAGAGAGAGTTAAAAGAGAGAGAGAGAGAGAGAGAGAGAGAGTTAAAAGAGAGAGAGAAAGAGAGAGAGAGAGTTAAAAGAGAGAGAGAGAAAGAGAGAGTTAAAAAGAGAGGAGTAAATATTTGCATAGCCTACCATGATTTCCACGGAAATGCCGCTCTCTACCGGCTGCATGGCAGGACTCAGAGAGAAGACTCTGTACATGACTGGGGTGACACAAACAATGACACCACATCACTACTCAACATCACCACTATTAAATACCACCATACTGAACATCACCATCCTCAACACCACTATACTTAACACCACCACTACTGAACATCACCATACTCAACATCACCACTACTCAACACCACCATACTCAACACCACCATACTCAACACCATTATACTCAACATCACCATACTCAACACCACCATACTCAACACCATACTCAACACCACCATACTCACCACCATACTCAACACCACCATACTCAACACCACCACTACTGAACATCACCATACTCAACACCACCATACTCAACACCACCATACTCAACACCATTATACTCAACATCACCATACTCAACACCACCATACTCACCACCATACTCAACACCACCATACTCAACACCATTATACTCAACATCACCATACTCAACACCACCATACTCACCACCATACTCAACACCACCATACTCAACACCATTATACTCAACATCACCATACTCAACATCACCATACTCAACACCACCATACTCAACACCACCATTACTCAACATCACCATACTTAACACCACCACTACTCAACACCACCATACTCAACACCACCATTACTCAACATCACCATACTCAACATCCCCATACTCAACACCACCACTACTCAACATCACCATACTCAACACCACTATACTCAACATCCCCATAACCAACATCACCATACTCAACACCACCATACTCAACACCACTATATTCAACACCACCATACTCAACATTACTATACTCTACACCACTATACTCAGCATCACCATACTTAACATCACCTTACTCAACATTACCACTACTCAACACCACCCAACTCAACCAACCAATCAATCAATCAATCAATCAATCAAATCAACCAATCAATCAATTAATGAATCATTCAATCAATCAATAACCAACCAATGGATCACTCTACTGTATTATTGTTTCATGTAAGTATAGACTCATGCTCACCTGTGCTTGAAGGTGTGTATATGGTCTTGTCTGTTTGCACAAAGATGTATCCAGACTGGAAAGAGACCAGCACCATTTTCTCCAGTGTGTGGCTGGGGAACTGGGCCCGCAGGTACACGTACTGGTTCAGTGTGTCATCCACCACAAAGTGATCTTTCCCCCCTGGGATCTACAGAGGAGAGTGTATATAGATGGGAGATTAATGGCAAGTGACAGGATGGGAGTCTCTTTTTATGTTTTGTTTGGACATTTATGCTTTCATTGTGACAGGACAGTGCAGAGAGTGACAGGTAGTGAGTGGGAGAGAGAGAGAGAGAGAGAGAGAGAGAGAAAGAGACAGAGAGAGAGAGATGGGGAGGGATTGGGAAACTCGAACCCAGGTCCCCGTGGGCACATGAACTCAAATGTGGTAAGGATGCTGTAGCCAGTTGTGCTTTTCTTATAGAGAAAAGAAAACACTTACAGTTAAGCCCATAATTATTCATACCTCTTCCTTTTTTATTTCAGTTTTTATTTTACATAAATACAGAAATAATGTATTTACCACCAAATAATATATTTTCTCTTGTGCTTATCTTATTTCCAGGCTGAATAAATTCACTCAAATATACTGTGCATTTACCGTACAGTACATGCAATGTTAATAAAATAAAATGGTAGAGTTATGAAAAATGTTGGGCTTTTAACTGTAGTACACAAATGTTGTTTACATCACCACTTATATAGTCGTAATACATCAGTTTAGAAGCTAACTAGCATTTTTCCAGTGTCAAGTACGCTATTGTTGGCATTTGCAAAGCTGTATCATCCGTCATCATCATCAGCCCAAACAAAGAATATGTTGAGTTTGTGCCATGCCCAACAAAGACCTAGTTGTTCTAAAAGCACAATTGTTAATGTCTTGAATAGGATGTTACCACAGGGATGCTAACGTAAAAGCAAAATAATGATCTAATTAGTTGAGATCTTTAGCAAGTTACTTACTTAACATACTAAGAGAAGAAGAGAGATTAAGATAGAGGATAGAAGAGGTCAAAAAAGGCTGGAGAGGAGGTCTGATGCCACACCGTGATGTCTGCCAGAAGCATATACTGGTTGGCTTTGTTGAGAGTGACCGATGTGGTGGTCAACTCTGTGTTCTTCCTTGGGTAGTTCATCACCGTGATCTTCACGTCCAGGTCTCCTCCAGTGTAGTCCTGGGCCTCCACAAACACCTTCTCAGGGGTGTTCACCCTCAGGATGCTAGGAGCCGATAACACGAAGCTGAGGGGGTCAGAGTGGAAAGGTCAGAGGTTAACCAGAGGCAACAATACAAGAGGAAGGAGGGTTCATCTTTATTCCCAATGGAGTCCCAGAATTAAAAGCCATGTAATGCAAATATACATTTGCACCCAATAAGGGTACACAATTAAGCATTAGTTAAGTATTAGTTACAGTAACCATTAACAAACCCTTAATTCATCAGTATCAAGTATGTTTTCAATATTACTTAAGGATTAACAAATATCCTTTTCCTCATTAATAGAATATTATTTAGTATTGTAGCGTCGGCGCAAAAAGACAGTGTTAGCGTTCTCCCGCGAAAGGCATGCTGGGATACGAGAGCGAACATTTGGGGGGTTTATGTCGTTATTCTCTTAAGTTATAAGTGTAAAGTTAGTGTCTTTAGTGTAACATGTTTCCCTTTTAGTTTTCCCTCATGTGTGTTCCTTTTTGTGTGGGGGGCTGGACCTCCCCTGTTGGTGTAGTGTGTGTGTCTTCTTGACCTGCCTTGTGGGCATTGTGTTCTGTGTCTGTGTCCCTGCCCTCGTTCTCAGTCAATAAAGCTTGCTCTGAACAACTCTTGGCATCCTGAAACCTTCAAATTGTTACAGTATGTTTATCAGTGTGTTTCAAACACCTTCTCAGGGGTGTTTACTCTCAGGATGCTAGGAGGTGATAACACAAAGCTGGTGGTGGTGGGGGTCAAAGATTGCTTTAGTGTTCCTGAAAGTCTATTAAAGACACTGCTGCCTGCACCACATTTCACAATAAGGCAATACAACCAATCATTTTTAAACGGATATTGTCCCAATCATGTTTATTTATTTATTTATTTTAAAATATATGTTATCTCCATACTCACTAGAATGCAAACTACAGCTGATATTGTGATGGCATATCTCATCATGGTTACTGTTGTTGCTCTTGATATTTGTACATCATTTTAAATGGCTCCATTTTACTTTTCCATTTCAGTACATTTTTAGTATTTCTTTAACTACACAGCTTGGTGCTTCTACACCAAGAGATTGCCACACAGGATGCATTTTGGGTTACCAAAAGTCCTATGGGGAGGCATAGGGCATTTTACAAAACGCATGAGCATATCTTGGCAAATAATTGGCATTTTTCATTCTATATTGATCTACTTTTGCACAAAGCTTCACAAGACCTGGTGCTAGGGCTCAGTTGTGTTTCTAAAGTCATAGCAAGTGACCAAGAGGCTGAAATGTGGTCAGTTCAGAGATGGTTGTTATCCGGCAGTAATAATAATTAAAAAAAACAATATTATAGCCTCTGTGCCAGTACTTCACACAGCTATTCTGATTGTTTTCTAAGAATCTACAGGGTGTTAGCTTTCCACAGATGTCAAGCATTTGATGGTAGGCCAAACTAGGTGGGAACAGTGGCCTCAGAAGTAGGCACAGTGCAATTTTTGGGGGGGAAAGCCTAAAAATGTAGCCTGATGAGCCAAATGCCCATCCCTAAGCATTTTTTTTTATCAGGCTCCTATAGGTTTTTATCTACAAATCAATATTTCAGACCAGGAAGAGGGTGGTATTTAGCAGGTTTTTAAGCTAAATTATTTGATTAAACGTGCACTATATGTGGAGAGCATTCTCTCACCATTGTAAACTCATTGTTGCTGGAGGTGGCTTTTAGAGGTGTTTGCATCTGAACTCTTCAAATGTGGACCATTGCAGAAAATGGACTTTTGAGACAGTGTACTTTAAGTAAACAATTCAATCTGATATCAGTCGTTGTCGTACACAAACATAGCCCCTCTTGTTGCTAGTGCGAAAGCTGCAGCTGCTGTAACACAATGTTTTCTTCCGGTGTTTCGCAATACTATTGAGTTATCCCCCTGGTTGATAATGATCCTGCCAACTCATGTTGAGCACCACTCCAGTTGTGTTAAAGGCAAGTTTTGCATTTTCAAGATTTATTTCTGTTTATCTCTATGTTGGCATGGATATACATGCTGAGAGTTCAAACATCTGTCTGTCTGTGTGTGTGTGTCTCTCTCTCTCTCTCTCTCTCTCTCTGAGTATGTGTGTGTGTGTGTGTGTGTGTGTGTGCGTGTGTGTGTGAGAGAGAGAAAGAGAGAGAGCGAGAGAGAGAGAAAGAAAGAAAGAGAGTCTTTAATATTCAGGATGCGTCTTAGCTCAAGTAACAAAGAGCACACTCAAGTGTGTTTAACTATGGAAAACCCAAGAGCTGAACTGTTCACAAGAAGTGAACAAGCAAAGAGAGAAAAAAATGAGGAAGAGTGTTTGTGTTTGTGTGTGTGCACATGTGTAGGTGTGTGCGTTTATGTGTGAGTGTGAGTGTGGGTGCAAATGTATTGATTGGGTTAACTTGTATTCTTCTGTGTGTGTGACAAGGTCTGATTTATTACTCATCATCTCTGTTTGGGCAACTTCTTGTGTTATGCAAAGTCTTTGACTGGCACATTTCAAGCTGTGCTTGTCTTGTGTGTGTGTGTGTGTGTGTGTGTGTGTGTGAGTGAGTGAGTGAGTGTTGCTTAGTGCTTGGATGAATGTAGTGAATGTAACAACTCACCCTTTAATATTATACAAGTTGTTAATTGCATAATTAATGAGACACACATACACACACAGACAGCAAATTCATATAATTAAGCAATAAGCCCCATATGACTGTATAGGTTACACTGATTTTATAACAGCTAAGGGGCGTTGTTAGGCACGACGTGCTAGCTGTTGTAAAATCAGTGTAATCGAGTGGCTTATTGCTTTTCTAGAACTTACTATAAATACCTGGCAAAGTTTCATAAAGTGAAGACACAGCAACATGAAATGTAACAATTTATTATGACCGCCGCGCAGCGAAGCGGTGGTCATATAGGTTTAGTCAGATTTATTTTTTTTTGTTGTTTTTTTTTCTTTTTCGCATGTCCAAATTTCCATCAAGGATTCCCGGGACACTGAAAGACCGGGGTAGACGAAACTTGGTGGGCATGTAACCCCACATGGATAGCATGGAACCATCGTTTTTTGTTTTGATCTGTAGCCCTCCCGCTGGACTGCACCCCCCGAAAGGAGGGTAGGGCAGACACAGTTTTCTGTGAATATCTCAAGAACCGTAAGGTTTAGGAGGACCATTTCTTTTGTATGTTGATCTCAAGGGGCCATGTCAACCCATTCCATAACCACTCATTTCATGTATAGCGCCACCTAGTTAAACACAAAAAAGTAAAAATGAGGTGTTGTAATCGCAGATATCTGTGACCTAACATAGTCAAAACTGCACGAAATTGGAAGTGTAGGATCATTATGACACCCTTTGAATGCACGCCAAGTTTCGTGGAATTCCGTTCATGGGGGGCCACACAATAAATTAATTTATGTTACTATACACCAACTGGCCTGTAGGTGGCCGGAGACAGTTTTCTGTGAATATCTCGAGAACCGTAGGGCCTAGGAGGTCCACCTTTTTTTTGTATGTTGGTCTTAAGGGGGCATGTCAACCCATCCCATTACCACTTATTTCATGTATAGCGCCACCTAGTTAAAAATTAACAAGCAAAAAATGAGGTGTTTTCATCACAATATCTCTGGCTGACATGGTCAAAACTGCACGAAATTGAAAGTGTAGGATCATTATGACACCCTCTGAATGTGAACTTTCATTCATGGGGGGCCTTACAATAAAATAATTTATGTGTACATTTAGTGATCGTACACCAACAAGGATTCCCAGGACACAAAACTTGGTGGGCATGTAACCCCACATGGATAGCATGGAACCATCGTTTTTTGTTTTGATCTGTAGCCCCCCGCTGTACAGTACTGGACCCCCCGAAAGGAGGGTAGGGCAGACACAGTTTTCTGTGAATATCTTGAGAACCGTAGGGCCTAGGATGACCAATTTTTTGCGTATGTTTGCCTCCAGGGGTCATTTTAACCCATTCCATATGCACACATGTGCATAAACTGATACACACGCACACACATACATTCACAGTAATCATACGTATGACACATACTCACACGGTAGACATATGTACGCATGCATGCACATGCACAAACACACATACGCAGGCAAACACACAAGCACGCACACACACACACACACAAACACACACACACACACACACACCCACACACATAAACATGTACACGCACACATGCACACAATTCAAGAATTTCTCAGAATTATGAACAGGCAAGATGGGGGTGGGGTTGTATAAAATGAATTTTACATGTGAAATCTATGAACTAATCATGTTTTGGTACTTGTTGTCTAGCAGATACCAGTGAGAATTGAGTGTGGATAATGCAATTTAGTGAGACAGTTAGAATCATATAGGCCTTTCAGCGTGATTTATTTTTGTGGAAAAAATGTGCTGGACTGGGCGGCGGTCATATTTTGTACCGCTCGGCAGTACATCTAGTTTATATAATCATTCTTCTGCCAAGAAATATATTTCCTCTATCTGAATGGTTGCCAAGCAACGTCGATACGCAACTACTTTAACTTTTGTATCAAGTTATGGTAGTGCAGTAATATAGAACAAAATGTGGTCAAGGTGCATGTTTAGCGTAAAACATGCATGTAAAGCTGTCTCTCACAAACATACAAAGCCATGCATAATAAGAATAAGCCATTGAATAATACAAGAACAGGCTACTCACAGTGGGTCACATGTTGAGAGAGTGGGGAGAGAGAGAGCCACAGCGGCCACACACACCACCACCAGGTCCACACGCATGTTGTACCGTCTGTCTGATCCTGGGTCTGTGCAGTTCTGAGTTCCAACCCAAACTCTGTCCTGCCTGTCCAATGCTGGTCTGTGCAGTTCTGAGTTCTACCCCAAACTCTGTACTGCCTGTCTGATCCTGGGTCTGTGCAGTAAAGTGTCTGAGCTCAACCCCCAAACGGCCTTATATCCATACCAGCCCCCCCCCCCCCCCCCACACACACACACACACACACACACAGAGACACCCACCCTCTCCTCTCCTCTCCTCTCCTCCCTCTCCTCTCCTCCCTCTCCTCTCCTCTCCTCTCCTCTCCTCCCTCTTCACTCTCTTTCCCGTCAGAGTGATTGGGCAATCTGGGCCTGCACTGTTCAGTCGATGGAGGCAGATGACAGCAGCTCTCCAGGCATTTTAGATTTTAGGAGGTTAGGCCATTTTTGTACCTGCACGGTCTCGTCACAGGAAACAACCAGATAAACAGATAAAGAGAGAGAGAGAGTAGGTGGTGGAGGAGACTGAGAGAGAGAAAGAGAGAGAGAGAGAAAGAGAGAAAGAAAGAGAGAGAGAGAGAGAGAGATGGAGACAGATAGGGAAAGTTGTGGGAGTGAAGTAAGCAAAAAAATGGTAAAGCCTATGTTGCCATAGGCATATGTTGAGTTTGAACTTGTGAGTGTGTGTTTGTGTGTGTGTGTGTGTCCTATTGACAGATTGATTGATTTTTGGCAATATTTCTGTTTGATTTAGGGATGTGTGTGTGTGTGTTTGATTTGTGTGTGTGTAAGAGAGAAAAGGGGGGTGGAGAGAGACAGATAGAAAGAGTTATAGTTGTGGGAGTGAATGGTTCTGAACTGAGTGAAAAAATAATTCTTTTTTTTATTGTGTGTCTATGGTAAGGCCTCTATGTTGCCTATGTTGAGAGTATACTTGTGTGTGTGTGTGTGTGTGAGAGAGAGAGAAAGAGAGAGAGAGAGAGAGAGAGAGAGAGATGGAGAGAGAATAAATCACATGACTAATAATTAAAATTACTTAAAATTAGGCTAGCCTAAAATGAATAGGCAGCATTAAATTAGACAACAACTCATTAGTTATATCTCTATCACCATTTTGACTCACAACAAAAGAAACCTTCATTTATGAAATAAAGACTAAGTGCTTCAAGTCACAAGACTAAGCCCCCCAAACACTGAAGGGTATCTGAAAAGTAATCTAGTTGATATATCTTGAGTTCCTATACGTATAAACCATTTTGGTCAATCTGTTTGATTCACCTTTAAATGACCGATTATGTTAGCCTGGCCACACTCACCTAGAATCTTCTTTCAGGGGGATAGGCCTGGAACACAATAGTAATTTAACCATATCTATCAGACATCAGTTCGGACGGGCCAATCAGTGACAATGGGATGATGTTATAGCCATACAGTAAGTGGCTGTGGTAGATGGTTGTAGTAATTCCTGCAAACATCAAAAATTACGGTCAGAAGAATAATGCAAATTTCTGCATAGCAAAGATAGGCCTACATGCATTGTTTTCTGACTGCTGATGAGGTTTATTCTCAGTTTCTAAAGTTTAGGTGAAGTAGAAAGTCACAATAAAGACCCCCTGATCAATGTGAATGAAATCATTGGTCCAGCCTGACCAAAGTCAATGCAAAGTCTACGCCTGCCACCATGATGAAAATGTTTCTCTAGACTCTGGTTATTCTGGTCTAAACAAACAAATAAATAAACAAACTAATAATGGCTAAATTGACCTTAAATAAATGAAACAACCCATTAGTGTGTGGGAAATTGCATCTTTATTGATAAAAAACAAACAGCAAATTATCCAAAATTTTCTAGTAAGTACCATGACAGTATCATATACTGTAAAGCAGTCTGTTTTCTTGCATATGTTGCTTTGAAGGATGCTTTATTATTTTGTTTGTAAAACAAGAAAAGACTCACAAAAAAGATAAAAGTAAGCAAAAATGGAGAGACTAGCATAAACGAAAAATGATGGATGTTTACAGTACTTTATTTTGTATTCAAATGTACTGATGTCACTAGTGAGGATCATGATATCATCATAAGCATCTTGGTACTCTGGAGTCAGTTCCTCCTCTTCAATTGGCCCGTACTCCACCCAGGTGCTCAGGAGGTACTTGTTTCTGTGGAAAAATACACCCACAGACACAGACACACAAACAGACACACACACACACACACACATACATACGCATACATACACACACATACACAAATACACACACACACGCATGCACGCACACACACACACACACACACACACACATACATACACACATACACACACACACACACAGTCATACATTTCCTCACAAATAGAACTTAAAGGTTTCAGATGATGCATAGCAACATACTTGGTGACTTTCACTTTCAATGATGTTCTGTTGTGATAAGTGAGAGAGCAAGTTACAAAATTACATGAAATACGCATTACAGATGGTGACAGAAAGGCCAAATGTTTCTAAATGGCCAAACTTGTATACTGTAGATTTTGAGTTCTGGGTCATTAACAGAAAAAGGGTTTGCCTTGAGTCAAAGACACTTCAAAGCTGGGAAGAACTGTATAATTGAAAAAAAGAAAGACAAATTAAAAAAGAAGGAAAGAAACACATAAACAAACAAACAAACATTGGTAGATAAGTCGACTGATCATAACTGGTGTTGTGTATTGACTTGTCCACTAGGTGGCTCCTTACCATATTCTTTGACCTCAAACTCAGCAGTGACGTTTCTCTGAGGCATGTCAATAAATCTTGTTACCACATTCCATGTCCCAAAGCTTAAGAGGAAAATGGGAGGTTGGGGTTAATGTGCATTCTCATTTTTTCCACTTTGTATTGTATTCATGGCATGTTCTTATGTTTGGAAATAAACTGCAAGATTTCTGTCTTGACAAAATAGATGTTAACATGTTAACAAATACAACCAAAACAAAAATAACTAAATAATGGAAATGTTTCATTCTGTCATGAATATTAATACATTGCCTGATGAGTTCAGGCAGCTTGTGCTCTCCAGAATTCATGCCACCTTTACAATAGATGACCTCCTTACTGACTGTTATTCCACCGAGGGTCTTTGGAGGAAGACGTTTACTTTTATAGTACTCCATTTTATTTTATTTTTTGTATATTTTTGAGTTTTAATGTAATTGTTAATATCATGGTATTTATCTTACTCACTGCCAAAATGGTGCTGTTGTTGTGAGTTCAACCTCTGGTTAGTTCTGGGGTCCGTTGCACAAAAGCAGAATTAAGACATCCGGGATAAGTTACTGAGCTGCGCTCAATGAATCCGAAACAAGAGCGTACAGACTTAATTGGTTGCACAATGAGCAAGCCAGGATGAGCAGACACGGATTCATCAAGCCAGGTGAAACCTATCCTGGATAAGTGCGCGCTCACGGCTCCCTCAAATAGACCCCGCCACCGATCACAGATTCACTGATTCACCATGGCAACTAGAGCGGCTTCATTGCTTCTTCTACGGTGTGAAGTAGGTAGATAGCCTTCTCACAACAGCAACAAACAGCAACACCTCTGTTAAGGAGAATATTGCAACTAGTTCCGCGACCACCACGCGTGAAATGGTTAGGCACTCCCGTGACGTCACATTGTCGCATGACAGGTCGGGAATGGCGAGTATGTAAAAGTTAATTAATGATCACAAACGTTTAAATAATGACAGTGGGTCTAGGTATATGTCATAACAATGTGTAGTGGGCAGTGGAATAACTATTGGTTTCCGTTTGTGGTGACTGCTGACTGAGATAAGGGATGAGATTAAATAGATCCTGGAACTTAGCCTGGTCAGGAGCAGGCTAGCTCCACAGAATAAGTCGCCATGGTAACTAATACCATAACATATCCTGCTGCCCCCTATCCCGCTTTTGTGCAACTGGATCACGGATAAATTGAGCCAGGATAACCAAGATATCCCGGCTTAATCCCTTATCCTAGTTTTGTGCAATAGGCCCCAGGTAAAAAAGAAATAAACAAACACATATATGAAAAATATTATCATGACAAAAGCAGCTGGATACATTTAGTGCACATGTAACACACAAGCAAACATAGTGATGTTCACATTCTAGTCAATATTCAATATAAATTTAAATGGTTTGCAGGTGTCCAATAAAAGCGAACCAATTGGCACTTTAGGAAATGTGCTCAAATGAGGCCAAATTTGAATGTACAAAAACTCTTTTTTGTTTAAATGTAATGTCAAGTGATTCTTGATAAGTTACAACTGTTGCAACTGTAGTGCCCAATGTTCTTCCAGAAAATGCTGTGCTGATTGTACACTAAGTTTGGTTAAGATTGGACCATTACCTTAGACAATATTAGTGTGGCTAAGATCGGACCATTACCGTAGACAATATTAGTGTGGCTAAGATTGGACCATTACCTTAGACAATATTAGCAATACCATTATAGACCACACCCTAATATCTTCAATAACGTGTAACTCGGAAAAAAAAACCCTATCTAAATCTAAAACAAAAAAAACATTTTTTTAATGTGACATGTGGAAGTGGGCATGACTGAGAATTTTTTTTAGAGCTTCTAAGGAATCAAAGGAATTCAAATAAAAAAAATCCATACTGTACAGGACTTAAGATACGACCCAAAACAAAAAAAATGCTTAGAGTTGTGGTGAGCTAAGTTTAGTGGTTTAGGGACTTCATGTTTTTGTGCCCAACTACTTTGTTTGATAGAAAAAGAGAGAACTATCCTTACCAAAAAGCTGCTCTACTTCAAGCCCTAATAATTACATTTTTTAGCACTTTAAGGTCCTTTTCTGGTTTGTTTTGGATGAACTAGAGTGGTGGACACCGAAATTTTGACGATTGGTCCTGTCTCGACTTTTCTAAACACCACTAACCACTCGGTGAGTTGCACAGTTTTGAAAATGAACGTTAGGGTTGTTTTAGGACGTTTGAGTAGCCTACTACAGTATGCCCATTGCCAGCCACCCTGAGAAGTCAAAGGCGATTCAAAACGAGTCAGAAAAGTCGAGACAGGACCAATCGTCAAAATTTCGGTGTCCACCACTCTAGTTCATCCAAAATAAACCAGAAAAGGGCCTTAAAGTGCTAAAAACCGGAATTTTCCTTTAAAGATAAAGAAAAGTATAAAATAAAAAAAAAACATAGGTTAACAATAAAGTATACAAAAACATATGGGAGAGAGGAGTGAAGAAGAGAGTGACAGTTGTGCTGGTTAACTCCATGTTCTTCTTTGGGTAGTTCATCACCGTGATCTTCACATTCTGGTCTGCTCCAGTGTAGTCCTGGGCCTCCACAAACACCTTCGCAGGGGTGTACACCCTTAGGAGGTTAGGAGCCGTCATCACATAGCTAAGGGGGTCAGAGTTGAAAGGTCAAAGGTTAACCCGGAGTGAGGAAGAAGACAATACAAGCAAAGATAATTAATGCGTAGCAAGATGTGTTGTCCTACGTATGACTGAATTTAACTCCATGGAGAAGACCTTAAACAAAGATAATTAATGCGTAGCAAGATGTGTCGTCCTACGTATGACTGAATTTAACTCCATGGAGAAGACCTTAAACAAAGATAATGAATGCGTAGCAAGATGTGTCGTCCTCCACACACACACACACACACTCAAGTGCACAACCACGTGGAACCGAGGCGTTCAAACGTAAGTCATACGTCAGTGACACGCCCCTGTGCAGGCGGGGACTGAACCAGAGCCCGTCTCTGACTGAACTCCACTTTGCCCTCATAGACATGAACTAGGACGACTCATCTTGCTACGCATTAATTATTAATTATTAAGAGTGATACAACGGGTTCATCTTTTTTTCCAGTGGAGTCTGTAGATCATTAAAAGTAACATATTGAAAATATGCATGAGCAGACATATAGACTTGAATGTATATACCATAGTCAGTTACATTTGTTGTTGAATTAGGTTATCTTGTAAAAATAATGGGGATAGTATCTTGTGACATATAACACACACACACATGCACACTGTGTGAATGTGGTATGTGTGTGAGTGTGTGTGTATGTGCATGTGTGTGTGTGTGTGTGCACTTGAGTGTGTGTGTGTGTGTGTGTGTGCGAGACATCATAGTTGTGGGTTAAGTGTGCACACACAGCTCTACTGACTAGTCTCTGCCTCATGCCACCTTTGCCTCTTTGGAAAACCCCATTATTGATTATGGGCCTTGCATCATGATTCATTCCACATTGTGGATTTGTCATTAACTTGTGTATCTCATGTCATATACTTAACAAGAGTTGTTTGCAATAACAATAACAAAATATATTAATTGATTGGTTAATTTTCATGTGTTCCTGTGCCACTAAAAAAATGTACATGAAAACAGTCCAATACTCACAGTTGGTCACATGTCGAGAGACTGGGGAGAGAGAGCACCACAGCGGCCACACACACCACCACCAGGTCCACACGCATCTTATACAGTCCGTCCGATGCTGGGTCTGTGTAGTTCTAAGTGGGTCTGAGTTGCTCGATCCCCACAATCTGTACCGCCTGTCTGATCCTAGGTCTGCGCTCAGCCCCTAAACTCAGCCTTATGTCCACAGGAGCACCTGCCCCCCTCCTTTGCCCTGGTTTTTCACTGCTCTATTGGGCAACCAGCATGCATGCATAATGGATATTGTATGTATAAAAGTGTATGCATATCTGTGTTTGTATATGTGTCAAGGTCAAAGTTCTTTATTTGCCATTTGTGCACAAACCAGCAGTTCCGACACATTGTAATTCTTGTGCGGTGCTCTCTCAGAGTCAACACTCTATGGGGTAAAAACACTATATTAAAAAGATAAATAAATAATAGAATATAGAAACATTTACACAAAGGTGATGTTAAGTACGGACCTTTAAATACAAGTACTAATAATAATATTAAGACACATAGTCCTATTTCACAAATATGTCACATATTGTACATGCCAGTTTGAGTGAGGTAGTATGAGTTTTTTTTACATATGTTCAGTAGTTTTGTTTCGCCATCAGTCTGACTGTGGCAGGGAAGAAGCTATTGAAAAAATGTGTTCTGTGGGTGATGATTCTACCCGCTCTGCTGTGTCTCAGGTTGTATGTGCAGCGTTTGTGTCTGAAAGTTTAGGCCTGTATCTACTTTATTTCAAAAGTTTAGGCCTGTATCTACTTTATTTTCTCAGATATGGAGGCTTAAAAAACAGGGTCATTAGTCTGATAATTTTTTTTTAAATCACTAAGTTCCTTGGGTCATTACGTTTGAACAATTCATGCTAGATTCTTAACATTTTCAGGAATTATTCTACATTGTTAATTGTTTTCAACTTCTGAAATAATTGCCCTACAATTGAATATTTGTCAAGCTATGACTTGCTGAAAATTGGATTTATGAAAAAAGTAAGTATGTTTTGACCACAATATCTTCACAATAAATCCCATCAGAAGTTTTGAATTTATTGGTGGGGAGATTTTCAGAATTTAGGTGAAAGGAGACGGAATGACCCGACTGCCAATGTGGTTTATTGTCAGTTTCTAAGGAAGTCTGTAGGAAGTCACATTAGGGACCTCCTGATCAATGTGATTGGTCAGACTGGACCAATGATTTCAATGTTAATGCAAAGTCTATGCCCGTCACCTTGCCAGTGAAGGAAATGCTTCTCTAGACTCAGTCAAGTTTTACCAGGCTATGATTATGCTGGTCTAAACAAACAAAGAAATAAACAAACAAATAATGGCCAAATTTATCTTAAATAAATTACAAAACCAGTTTGTATGTGGGCAATTGCATCTTTATAAAAAAAAACAGCAAAATATACACATTTCTTGAGTTTTCTGGTAGTACCATGGCAACACTTGTTTTCTTGCATATATTGCTTTGAAGGATCCTTTATTATTTTGTTTGTAAAACAAGATAACTCACAAAATAGATAAAAGTAAGCAAAAATGGAGAGACATAAGATACACGATGGAAACCATGGAAGTTTACATTTGTTTGCATCCAAATGTAATGATGTCATTGGTGAGGATCATGATGTCATCATAAGCATCTTGGTACTCTGGAGTCAGTACCTCCACCCAGGTGTTAGTGCTCAGGAGGTACTTGTTTCTGTGGAAATATAGTGACACACACACACACACACACACACACACAGGCACAGGCACACACAGGCACAGGCACACTCACACACACACACACACACACATACACACACCGATAGATAGAGAGAGAGAATATTCAATATTCAAATGCATTTCATTTGGTCATTGGCTATTGTAAAAATGTAAATCAGGTTTAGGCCACAGAGAACACACAGTGAGGTGAAACACACACTAACCCGGAGCAGTGAGCTGCCTTGCTACAGTGGCGCTCGGGGAGCAGTGAGGGGTTAGGTGCCTTGCTTAAGGGCACTTCAGCCGTGGACGTGGGCATAGGAGAGCAGTGTTCAACCACTTCCCCCACCCACATTTTTCCTACTGGTCGCGGATCGAACCGGCAACCCTTCGGTTACAAGCCTGAAGCCCTAAGCAGTAGGGGCCACAGCTGCCCCTTGATATTTGGCAATTACTTTTATTTTTGACTCTTGTGTTTGCTGTGATGGCTTTTGGTTTTTGCTCCCCCCCCCCTGCTGGTTGGTAAGTGAAGTTCAGAATGGGATAGATAGATAGATAGATAGATAGATAGATAGATAGATAGATAGATAGATAGATAGATAGAAAGAAACTTTATTGATCCCCAAGGGGAAATTCAAGGTCTCAGTAGCATACAGACATCACACACAACATGCACTTACAACAGAAAAAGTAATATACATATAAGAAAACTCCATTGTACAATAGAGACAGTAGAAGATAAATATGATACTAAAATACTAAATACTAAATGTACTATAAAAACTAAATCAAATCAAATATCAATAAAGTGTGCTTAAGGATGCTTAAGGATGATCAAGCATGACAGGGCAGGGACTGAGCCTGTAATTCAGAGTGCAGCTGAGGATGATCGCTTCCTTGTTGTCCCTGTCAAGGGTGCCATGGTCGTGGACCGCTCAACAGACACGAGCAAGATGCAATATACAGTTGAAAGGGTGGGGATAGTAATATGGACATATAAGAGAATAATGTATAATGTAGACAAGATAATATAACAGAACTATGTCAGTGCAAGAACAGGTTGAGATAAAAGGTTACAGCCATTCGTCAAGTATTGAGTATATATAAGGTATTAAGCATCAAGTACGGCCACAGTCCCGGAGGGAGGGAGGGGGTTATGCAAATGTGCTAATATAGCAGTCTATCTCTCCTCTACCCATAAGTGAAGCGTTGAACAGTTCAATGGCCCTGGGGACAAATGACTTCCTCAGTCTATCAGTTGTGCATGACAGTGAGCGAAGTCTCCAGCTGATCAGGCTCTTCTGCTTTACAATAGCGGTATGAAGTGGATGACATTCATTGTCCAAGATGCTGATCAGTTCAGGGTCCTTTTGTCTGATATTGAAGTGATGCACTCCAGTTCGGCTCCCACGACAGAGCCAGCTTTCCTTACCAGCCTATCTATTTGCCCAGCATCCTTATTCTTTGTGCTTCCTCCCCAGCATACCACAGCATAGAAGAAGACGACGCTGGCAACAACAGACTGGTAAAACATCCTGAGGAGCTTACTGCAGACATTGAAGGACCGCAGCCTCCTCAGGAAGTACAGCCTGCTCTGCCCTTTCTGGTAGAGTGCTTCAGTATTGGCTGACCAGTCCAGTTTATTGTCCAGTTGTAAGCCCAGATACTTGTAGGTGTTTACCACTTCCACATTGATCCCATCAATAAAGACTGGTAGCAGAATGGGCTTTGACCTGCGGAAATCAACCACCATCTCCTTGGTCTTTAAAGTGTTGAGTTGAAGGTGGTTGAGTTTGCACCATTGCACAAAGTCCTCCACCAGGCTCCTGTACTCCTCCTCTTGTTCGTCCCTGATACACCCCACAATTGCAGTATCATCAGAGAACTTCTGCATGTGTCATGACTCGGTGTTGTAGCAGAAGTCAGATGTGTACAGGGTGAACAGGACTGGAGAGAGCACAGTTCCCTGTGGAGCTCCGGTGCTGCTGATCACAGTGTCTGAGAGACAGTTCTTCAGTCTGACGAACTGTTACCAGGTGAGTGTCCACACCCATCTGCAAGAGCTTGTCTCTCAGTCTGAGGGGTTGGATGGTGTTAAAAGCACTTGAGAAATCAAAGAACATGATTCTCACAGCACTTTTCCCCTTGTCTAGGTGAGGATGTGTCCTGTGTATGAGATAAGTGATGGCATTGTCCACGTCGATGACATTCACTCACCTCCCCTTGTAGTCCTCCCTGCGGCCTATAACCAGGTAAGTCTTCCCCACCTCCAAAGCCAGCTTATCTCTGCAGGTGGGATAGCCAGCGAACTCACGCCTAGCACCTTCATGGACCTTGTCAGCACCTGACAGAGACAGAAGCATCAGATGGGGGAGACATAGAGAGGATATAATGGTGGTGACTTTACGGAGTACAATTACAATTGTTCAGATTTGACCGTGAACACAAAAGGATTGTGGTAGAAGGAGGATCTAGAAGATAGTAGAAGAAAGGAAGTGCATGGTAAGTGCATTGTAAGTGCATGTTAGGCATGTTGGGTTGTTAGATGTGTTAGGAAAGGAGGAGTTGGGTCTTCAAGCTGCGAGAGATAACTGTGACCTGTACAAAGAGCATGAGGCGGGGTCAACAAGGTCAGAGAGGGTCAGATGGTCATCATCATCATCAATCATGGCACACGTTTCTTGCAAATCACATCAATTTAGACACCTCACTCTCAGTGAGAGTGGTAAATGAAATAAATGATGCACCACAAACTGAAGGAGACTGAGTATATGCAGTAGTACTGCACCATGGAGACTGAGTATACAGTATGCAGTAGGACTGCACCATGGAGACTGAGTATACAGTAGCAGACTGAGTATACAGTATGCAGTAGTACTGCTCCATGGAGACTGAGTATACAGTATGCAGTAGTACTGCACCATGGAGACTGAGTATACAGTATGCAGTAGGACTGCACCATGGAGACTGAGTATACAGTAGCAGACTGAGTATACAGTATGCAGTAGTACTGCTCCATGGAGACTGAGTATACAGTGTGCAGTAGGAATGCTCCATGGAGACTGAGTATACAGAGTACTGCACCATGGAGACTGAGTATATGCAGTAGTACTGCACCATGGAGACTGAGTATACAGTGTGCAGTAGGAATGCTCCATGGAGACTGAGTATACAGAGTACTGCACCATGGAGACTGAGTATATGCAGTAGTACTGCACCATGGAGACTGAGTATACAGTATGCAGTAGGACTGCACCATGGAGACTGAGTGAGTATACAGTATGCAGTAGGACTGCTCCATGGAGACTGAGTATACAGTATGCAGTAGGACTGCTCCATGGAGACTGAGTGAGTATACAGTATGCAGTAGGACTGCTCCATGGAGACTGAGTATACAGTATGCAGATGAAAAAGAGGACAAAGAATAAATCAACAAAGATGTCAAAAAAGTCAACAAAGACGACAAAGATTGCGATTAAGAAGGCAGGCGATGAAGACAGTAAACGATGATGATGAATACGACAAAGAAAGAAGACAACAAAGATGACGTAGATGACAAAGATGATGAAGAATAAAAAAAAAGAAGAAATAATGTTGAAGACCTCATTGTGAGTGAGATATATAGATATAGACCCTTTCAACAATAAAAACAAAAACAATGCTTGAATGTTCTATTTGGGCCCCAATCTACTTCCTCTGCATTAAGATAACATATGGAATGTTAAAACGGAAGCCTTGTGGGGCCAACTATGATGCTGATAATGGAACTCTCTTGAAAGGGTCCATAGATATACCTTCCCTGATCACCTGGTCGATCCTCATGTGGTGGGTCAGACTCATCTTTTCCACTGTGACTTGGTAAACTGTGGAGAGCACCAATGACCACAATGAGGAATAGTCTGTTTCACTAGAACATCAGGAAACACACACACAAACACACAGACACTTGCAATCAAGCAACACCATGGATGAGTATTTACCATAGTTTGTGTCTTTATGGCAGATTCTATTTGACCTTTCCTCTTTATCAATCTTTCCAGTCTTCAGAGTGCTGCAGGCCTCTGTAATCACAGGTAAACACATAAGCTATCTCTCACTTACAAACGCACACACACACAAACACACACGCACACACACACAAACACACACACACACAGTCTTGAGTTTTACCTTTTTTAACATTTAACTTTACTTCAGTGAACACATCATATCTCCCAAACCCTGTGGTAACCCCACACCAGTACTGTCCAGAATCCTCTGGAGTCAGTCCAGTGATGGTCACAGTGAAGACTCCAGCAGTGGTGTCATCATGAAGAGAGAATCTCCCATTGACTGCTTTGGTCTGACCTGCTTCAGTCCTGATTGGAATGTCTTTAATCCCCCAGATGCACCTTCCTCTGCAGAGGTACTTGGAGTTGCCCACATTTCCTCTATCATAGGGGCATCTGATCACTGCTGATTTACCTACATATCCAGTCACCTTGATCACAGACTCCACAGGATGGACACCTACGCACACACACACACACACACACACACACACAAACAGGTACACACAAATAGACAAACAGACACACACATATACACATACACTGGATATAGGTAAATAGTTAAGGCCCATTAGATTAAAAGACAATGTGCAGAGATATCTCTTGAGTTTTACCTTTTTTAACATTTAACTTTACTTCAGTGAACACATCATATCTCCCAAACCCTGTGGTAACCCCACACCAGTACTGTCCAGAATCCTCTGCACTCAGTCCAGTGATGGTCACAGTGAAGACTCCAGCAGTGGTGTCATCATGAAGAGAGAATCTCCCATTGACTGCTTTGGTCTGACCTGCTTCAGTCCTGATTGGAATGTCTTTAATCCCCCAGATGCACCTTCCTCTGCAGAGGTACTTGGAGTTGCCCACATTTCCTCTATCATAGGGGCATCTGATCAATGCTGATTTACCTACATATCCAGTCACCTTGATCACAGACTCCACAGGATGGACACCTACGCACACACACACACACACACATACACACAAACAGGTACACACAAATAGACAAACAGACACACACATATACACATACACTGGATATAGGTAAATAGTTAAGGCCCATTAGATTAAAAGACAATGTGCAGAGATATCTCTTGAGTTTTACCTTTTTTAACATTTAACTTTACTTCAGTGAACACATCATATCTCCCAAACCCTGTGGTAACCCCACACCAGTACTGTCCAGAATCCTCTGCACTCAGTCCAGTGATGGTCACAGTGAAGACTCCAGCAGTGGTGTCATCATGAAGAGAGAATCTCCCATTGACTGCTTTGGTCTGACCTGCTTCAGTCCTGATTGGAATGTCTTTAATCCCCCAGATGCACCTTCCTCTGCAGAGGTACTTGGAGTTGCCCACATTTCCTCTATCATAGGGGCATCTGATCAATGCTGATTTACCTACATATCCAGTCACCTTGATCACAGACTCCACAGGATGGACACCTACGCACACACACACACACACACACACACACAAACAGGTACACACAAATAGACAAACAGACACACACATATACACATACACTGGATATAGGTAAATAGTTAAGGCCCATTAGATTAAAAGACAATGTGCAGAGATATCTCTTGAGTTTTACCTTTTTTAACATTTAACTTTACTTCAGTGAACACATCATATCTTCCAAACCCTGTGGTAACCCCACACCAGTACTGTCCAGAATCCTCTGCACTCAGTCCAGTGATGGTCACAGTGAAGACTCCAGCAGTGGTGTCATCATGCAGAGAGAATCTTCCATTGATTGCTTTGGTCTGACCTGCTTCAATCTTGATTGGAATGTCTTTACTCCCCCAGATGCACTTTCCTCTGCAGAGGTACTTGGAGTGTCCCTCATATCCTCTATCATAGGGGCATCTGATCTCTGCTGATTTACCTACATATTCAGTCACCTTGATCATAGACTCCACAGGATGGACACCTACGCACACACACACACACACACACACACACACACACACACACACACACACACACACACACAAACAGGCACACAAATAGACAAACAGACACACACACACACACATTAAGGGAGAAATGGAAATCAAGTAATGACTCATATGATACAATGTCCGATTTTTTTTTAAAGGAATACATTTTCAAACAGTGACAAATCTTGGAGGTGAGCACTAACCACTGATGGTTGTCTTCCTGACATGCTCAGACTGGGAGGCGTTGGAAGCTGAAGGTGAAAATGAAGGTGCTGATGACACAGTTTGGAGGTTAGGAGCCAGCATCACATAGCTGAGGGGTCAGAGTTGAAAGGTCAAAGGTTAACGAGGAAGAATACAAGAGTAACGCAACGGGTTCATCTTTTTTTTCCAGTGGAGTCTGTAGATCATTGAAAGTAACATATTGAAAATGTGCATAAGCAGACATATAGACTTGAATGTATATACCATAGTCAGTTACATTTGTTGTTGAATTAGGTTAGGGTGGATTAGCTAAGGGCCGTGAGCAAACGCTTCCCAAGTACCACTGCACATTTTTCTCATATCACCCCACGGTATCTGAGTGACATTCGAATGAGTTGACGGTCATATTCACAACTAAGAGACCACTGCAAATTTGAATATGATTGTCAACTCATTCGAATGTCACTAACGTTATTGTGTTGCAATAGCTCATGTATTGTATATATCTTCTTTTCTTTTCTGTTTCTATTTAAAGGTCTTTCACCTGTTGACCTATGGTGCCGTTACCAATTCTAACTGCTACTGAAAATATGCAGACATATAGACTTTATATACAAGTGTTTCCCAGACATTTTTCAGTGCCATATCTAGATACGTAATAGCACCTACTAGGTCTGGCCTACTACCACTACTATTACAGGGATTGGTGATGCACTGACTCCTCAGTTTCCCACAATTCTGCAATCTCAATTACACATGAAACAATATTAAATATTTTCAAAGCTGTAAAATTCTCGCTCAGTTTTGTACAAACACACAACCTCATCCTTTTCTCATCCTGCTTTGAACACAGTTGTGTTGCATTTTGAGCATCATCAGCGTGGAAAGTTGGAAATGACTACCGAAAAGATATGTTTTAATGCGCATCCAAGACATTGGGGATATTCTCGCATGCTACGCAGTCGTCACTTTTCAGCATAGTAAACTGTTCCTGTATTTCTAAAGAGAGATGTTGTAGGATACGTTGCGTTGCAGACAAATCTGGATCCATAATAACACCGTCAATTCCAATGTAAACATAGCAAATAACGCAAGTCGTTATTGTAGCCTATTTGTGGAGGTTTCTGTATTTGGAAAGTTGAATCCGCATTTTCCTCTGGAGTTAAATGTTTGCTTGTTTGTAGGCCTTATTCTAAGGCTGTGTATTGATGTTGTGACAGGCTATATTGTAAGAATGGAACAAGAGGCATTTGTTCGTTTAAAACGTCTATTTAAATTGTAGCCTGATATAATGCGCTGTAGTGCATTTTAAATCCAAAATAATAAGGAATGTGAGGAGGTTGCTATTAACTTTAAAGAGTGCATCTAGCCTACAATCAAAACGATCTACAGCCTATGACGCAAATTGAATAGCCATGTCCGGTATACGGATGCCTGCATTAGTTGACAGCACGGTAACTAGATTTTAATCGGTCAAGCTGAAGCGCTGGTGTCCGTTAATGTTCATGCAAAAAGGCTGATTCATGTCCCTTGCATTTTGCAACTGCGAGGTCCATGGCAAGCGCCCCATAGAAATGTTTCATTTTGCGAGTCAGATGTCCACACTGTCCCCTCTGCAAAGCATTCGCCCCCCTCAGTTTCAGAGCTATTCTAAATGCAAAATTGCACATGGGCTGACTGTAGTTAACAAGCTAGATCCTAAAAGAAAACTGTTAGCATTCATTCAAACAACTTTCACACACACACACACACACAGAGAGAGAGAGAGAGAGAGAGAGAGAGAGAGAGAGACAGAGAGAGAGACAGACCGAGAGAGATACACACAAACTGTATATGCTTTAAACCACCAAGAATGTGTGTGTACCAGGCTACTCACAGTGGGTCACATGTTGAGAGAGCGGGGAGAGAGAGAGCCACAGTGGCCACACACACCACCACCAGGTCCACACGCATGTTGTACCGCCTGTCTGATGCTGGGTGCAGTTCTGAGTTCTACCCCTAACTCTGGGCAGTAAATGTCTTAGCTCTCCCCAAACGATTTATCTGTACCGACAAGCCCCCCCTTTCCCCCTCAAAAAAAGGCAGACTCACACTTCCTGTTAGAGTGGTTGGGCAATATTTGTGTGTGTGTGTGTGTGTGTGTGTGTGTGTGTGTCGTGACCAGCTCTGGGTCGGCTAGGAAGGGTTGGAGGCGAAGGTGGCTACCGGCCTTGGCGGAGAGCTTTACAGAACCCTCCCGCCCCGACATCGCCGTTTCCCAGGGCCGCGGACATAGTGTCTCTGCGCCCCTCTCAGGGCCCCACGTCCCTGACGCGGCTGTCAACCGGGCCGGACTGTCCTCAGTCCGTGCCTAGCTAATGCTGGGTCAAATCTTGATCACTGACCTCCCTAGAAAGGATGATTGGCAAGAAGAGAAATGACACAGCCACAGTGACCAACGGCTGACCAAATCAGCATTTCTCAACAGCTCTGTCTGGCAGAGATAAATAAAGGATGACCAAGACGTGTTCACCATGAGGGCAGCAGAAATGGCTACAACAGTAACAGCAACAAACACACAATAGCTTCGGTTCATACATGAGACACTTAGCACCTTGCCTGACTTTGCACTTCATTGACATGATTGCCTCTCATTTAAATTAGGGGTCTTAGGAGTTAGTGGTTTAATTTCTCCTTCCTATCTAACACATCTTCTATCTGCTCAGAACAGACTGTGTTTCAGAGGCTAGTCAATACATTACTAGAAATAAAAAAAAATCAAAAGAAATTAAGAAATCAAAAAACGAACAATCGTGCCAGAAAATGTATCTGAACTTTGAAACAATTGAAGCCATAGATTTAGATCTTCTAGATAGATAGATCTATCTATCTAGAAGCCATAGCCAACAATTGAAGCCATAGATTTAGAAGGGTCCTGTGGTAAAACTCCTGGTAATTTTGCATTGGCGTTAAAACATCATAAAGATCTATGAGCGTCTCTATGTTTTTCCTACATTCCATTTATCCAGCATGTTAATCACTCACTGCAGGTACCTGTAGAGTGTAGTTCCTGTCACCCCTGAGGGAGAAGGAAAGCACTGTCATTTTGCATCCATCCTTTAACCCAAGTAACCTAACTGTATCTACATGTAAACAACATATTCTATTGTTGTAAAATGTAGCATAATTGGTAAAGTTGAAAAAGTTAAAATGGATAAAGTATAGGAAGAACATATGGATGAGAGGAGTGGAGAAGACACTAAGACAGGAGAGGGGGTCTGATGCCACACCGTGATGTCTGCCAGACACCAGATACCAAGTTCAAACTTCCGTTTGCTAGCAAAATTACCTTAATTGGTGGAGTTTTGAGCAAGACCGCTGTTTAAACAAAACCATTGTTTGTCTAAAATGAAGTCTGTCGGGCAAGCCAGAAAAAATTAACAATATTTTATACCATTGACAATGCTCAAAATATAATTATACTTCTGTGGTAGTGTGGTGAATGTCCCTACAGACAAACCAAAGTATTGTAAACTTTGAAAGTGTTCAGAGAGGTTATAACAAGACCCGTTGAAGAGAATCTTCTTTCTTCGTGTTCTGTAGTGACGTAGTGTCAAATCAGTGGGTGTGTTCAATCTTGCAGCGCTGCGCAGATCTGACTGAACATGTTTGTATTGTAAGATTCAGCCAGATTCTTGCCCCGCAGACTTCCACTGTAGACAATTGCATTGCTAATGCAAACAAGTCTTGCTCAAAACTCCACTAATTAAGGTAATTTTGGTATAAAATGAAAGTTTGAACTTTGCATTGTATCTATAATTAGGTTGTTTTTTTTACTGCGGAGTATTCCTGTACATATGTGTCATCGGTGAACTTTTGAATATATATATATATATATATATATATATATATAGACCCTTTCAAGAGAGTTCCATTATCAGCATCATAGTTGGCCCCACAAGACTTCCTTTTCAACATTCCATATGTTATCTTAATGCAGAGGAAATAGATTGGGGCCCAAATAGAACGTTCAAGCATTGTTTTTGTTTACCTTGTTGAAAGGGTCTATATATGTTACAATGCTGACCTGATCTGTTAAACGTATGCCAATAATAATAATGATCATGTTCATTGTAATTAAAGGGATTTAAAGGGAAACTTGGCAGGATTTCCCCCTCTACTGGAGAAATTGTGCACTATGCTATTTCAAACTGTGGGAAAAGGTAACGATAAAGCACATGGATTTGTTTACAAGCTAGCGAACGGTTAGCATAAGTTTGGCAGAACGATGTGGATGTTACAAGGTCAGAAACACGATTTAAAACGAGTTTCTTGTTTCTCACTTCTCTTTCCGGGACGGTAAGTCTCAATGTTGCAAGGTTGGTTTTCCGCCTGGGGACGCTAGGCGCAGCGGGGAAAGTCACTATTTTCACCGGAACAGGTCATTTAACCATCCGAATGATTTCTAAACGGGTTTATTACGTTGAAATAGTTGCCAAGTTCCCCTTTAATTTAAATTGTTATTCAATGCAAACAAAATTCTGTGCTATCTCCTGAGTCACATCAGGTGTAGATTGTAGGTGTAATGTCGGAGACCTGTCAATCATGCATCATTGCCATAGGAGCCTATATGCGTGTGTGTTTGAGAGAGAAAGAGAGAGACAGACAGAGAGAGAGAGAGAGAAAGAGAGAGAAAGGGAGAGAAAGGGAGAGAGACAGAGAGAGAGAGAAAGAGAGAGAGAGAAAGGGAGAAAGAAAGAGAGAGAGAGACAGAGAGAGCAACAAATAGACAGAGACTGTAGGAGCCTGGCGTTGTTAATCATTTCACCAGACAAAGCAGAAGTGTACCGGTCAGCGAATGTCAGTCACTGACATCGAACACTCACCGACCTACAAACGACATCACACTCATTTGTCTGGTTTCATCCATTAATTAATGTCCTTACATGTGTATTAATTGCTTTAATAAAGAAGAAGAAAAAGTTTCTTGTCCACATTCAAAAAAAAATCTGTTTACTGACGTGGTTTACAGTTACTATTTACTGAAGCACTTAGTAGTCCACAGGTTACAGAAGTACAGGATACAGCAATAGATTCCATTCATCTCATGATTTCCATAGTTGTTGATTTAGTCAACTTTTGTTTACCCACAGAGTCAGTGCATGTAGTTCTTGTGACGTTCACATATCTAAATGCACCATAAGTGTTTGCATTTAGCACAAGGTGATTTACTTACACATTGGGACTCTTACAAAGTGTTAAAATAAGTCAAAATCTTCTTAAAGTAAGACATAAAAACAAGTTAGTTTATATAGTATAAGTATATACTCTTTAGATCCCGTGAGGGAAATTTGGTCTCTGCATTTATCCCAATCCGTGAATTAGTGAAACACACTCAGCACACAGTGAACACACAGTGAGGTGAAGCACACACTAATCCCGGCGCAGTGAGCTGCCTGCAACAACAGCGGCACTCGGGGACCAGTGAGGGGTTAGGTGCCTTGCTCAAGGGCACTTCAGCCATGCCTACTGGTCAGGGTTCAAACCGGCAACTCTCCTGTTCCAAGTCCGAAGCGCTAACCAGTAGGCCATGGCTGCTCCATATCCTAAGTTAAGTCAAATAATCTTACAAAAAAGCTCAAAGTAAGTATCTGTATACTAAAAACAATACTTCTTGAATTTCCCCTGGAGGATCAATAAAGTATCTATCTATCTAACTAGATTTTTGTTATCTTAATATAAGATTATAACACTTGGTAAGATATCTTTTTTTTAAGTGTACTCATTGTCTATAATATATTCTCATCCTGAGAGTGCATTATGCCGTCCCTTACATGTCTGTTCTGAGTGCAACCAGAAAGGATGGTGTCTGTGTGTTTGTGTGTGTGTGTGTGTATGTGTGTGAGAGAGAGTGTAACCTGGTGACAACATACTGTACTACTGGCCCTGCAAGAAAGGATGGTTTGGCAAGAGGAGAAGTGACACAGCAACTATAACCTGTGTGTGTGTGTGTGTGTGTGTGTATAACCACGGCCGGCCAGCCTGTCCTGCAGGAGCTGGGCCTTACTCAACAGCTCCGCTTGACAGAGATCAGAGAGAGAGATCAGATGACTGTGCGTGTGCGTCAAGAGTTCAAAGTTAAAAAAATACAAACACTGTTCATTTTTTCTAAGCAAATATTATAGAGGACAAGCTCTTATTTCTCACAGACCCACATACGGATATTTCACCTACAATACAAATTACAATTGTATGTGCATGAAAGTAAGTACATAACATTTGTTTCAATCTACAATTTGGTAACAAGGAGACATAACATTCTTTGTTTGCAGGGGTGTGTGTGTGTGTGTGTGCTGTAAATAAACCCTCCCTTTATGCACACATTTTCTTTTGCACACACACACACACACACACACACACACACACACACGACACAAAGATTCATCCTCTATTCCTGATGCAAACACTTTTCTCTTTCTGCTGTGTACCACCCCAAGTCAAACTTGTATTATTTTGTGTTGCATTTACACATGACTTCTCCATCCCCATATATTTAAGCTAAGTGACAAGACAGACAGACATTGCAACACATCCAGTGGCTGGGCTTCTATTGCGCACCCATAAATTAGATAAATACATTTAGACTTCAGACATACATTAAGACACAGATTTCACATGTACACATTAGAAACACACTGTGTGACTCTCCCCTGTGACTGGGTTTGCAGCTCAGACACAGACTTCGCACGTACATTAGAAACACACTGTGTGACTCTAGTACAAAAAAAAAATCTCTCTCTTCTTTGGCGAGCCACTTGTGAATGAAAGTTTTGTCAGCAAAGGATTTTGCTGTGCGACATGTCTTGCTCCCCATTCCCAAGCCATGAACAAAAATCATTGGTGTGTGTGTGTGCCAACTCTCCTTGCAACAGCTGAAGGAGGACACAGGTGTAAGAAGAGGTCCAATCTGTCGCCTGGTTTCTGTGTGAGTGTGTGTGTGTGTGTGTGTGTGTTTGTGTGTGTTTGTGTGCCAACTCTCCTTGCAACAGCTGAAGGAGGACACAGGTGTAAGAAGAGGTCTAATCTGTCGCCTGGTTTCTGCACTGCTATTGGTCAATCAAGGCCTCCTGTTTCCTGCATCACACTTGATCCATGACCGCCTCAGCTTCACAACTCATCGGTCACACAAATGCTCGCGTGGCATCTCAGCTTCACTCGATGGCTGGATGATTTAGTCCACCTTAACTCCGAACTCCACTCAACCACCGACTCCGCTCATCTTACACCTCTGCTCCCCGATTGGTCAGTACCCCCCCCCCACTCATCGTCCACCGCCGCTCTCCGATTGGTCAGTCTGATTGCCCATCTCTCGCGCCTCTCTCACCGATTGGTCAGATGAGGCGCTCCTCCTTGGGCAGGGGCAGTGCCAGGCCGGGTCTCTCGGGCCCGTGCTGCAGGTGCTGGCTCGGGTTCTGGTTCTGGTGGCGCGCCTGCTTCTTCTCCTCGTGGCTCGGCTGGTAGCTGCCCTCCGCACGGCGCTTGCGCAGGACGCAGGTCAGCAGGGTCAGAGCCGTCAGGACCACCAGGGCCACTGGGGCCAGCCACCCTCCCCACCGCACCCTGCAGACATACACGCACACACACACACACACGCGCGCGCGCACACACACACACACACAGTACACATTTACCATGAACAATACATAATTCAGCTACATTAAAAATATATCACTATTGCAACAAGAGTCAATTCTATCTATTACAATAAATAATATAAATATACTATAATAAATAATATGAAAACAACTTTCCTGCAACTTTTCCTGTTGGGCACAATCAGTCAAGATTATGTAATTTAGCCATGAACATGACATTTGTGTAAAAAAGTATTACATAGTTGCATTATATATTTATTTAATTATTTTAATTAATTAACATTGCTTTGTAGAAATTTTCTTTCACTTTGACAATAAAGAGGGCTTTTTTGGTAAATTATTGTAAAAAAGGCAAAATTAAAATGATTAAGATTCCATTTATAAAAGCAGGAAAAGAGAAAATATAGGCATTTATAGGCACTGTATATCTCAGTCAGTGATATCCACAGTTTACCGAGACACACTGAATAATTTCCTACAAGACATTTATTGTTTATTGTCTATTGTTTATAGGATCCCCATTAGCTGGGGCATTAGTCTAACATTAATTTGTTTCCCTCTTGAGATTTCTCCCCTACGTTTTCTGTAGTAGTCCTCCACTGATCAGAGATAATGAGCTGATCACCTAGTGAGGTAGGGCACTCGGGAGAATATAAAACTGAGTCTGAATGTGGTTTTCAATTCACCACTACATTTTAAATGTGCCTCATTGCATTTGCACCTTAATGGGCCGAATGAGTGGGCAGAAATAGGGCACACACCAGCCCAGTACCAAAACTCTGAGCACAGTAAACAAAATCAGGTATTTTAGGCAATAAATGCTTTTGGTAAGAGCCAAACCATATTTTGTCTAAATCTACACACCTCTCACTAACTGAAAAATGTAACTTCATCAAGTATTAAAACATTTTTTTTCTGTTTTCACATTGTCCTTTTACGATATGTATGTGTATGTATGTATGTATTTCATGCATCCATCTATCAATCAACAAATAGAGATGAAGGGACAACTTACACAGTTAGCATAGTGTGTGGCCAGGCCGCTGATGTCCAGGGCTACCGTGCATCTCTCTGCAGAGGGACACAGAGACGGGAGGGGGAGGTTGATTACACTGCCATTGGTAAACTGGTCAACACTGGTTAATCAGGGCCCCAGCCGTGGTGCAACTGGCTGGGGCACCTGCACTGTATGCCGGTGAAGCAGGTTCGATTCTCGCCCCGACTCTCTTTCCCACTCGCTTCCTGTCATTCTCAACTGTCCTATCACATTAAAGGCATAAAAAGCCCCCCCGCCCCCCCAAAAAAAAAACACTGGTTAATCAGTGTCTGATTACACTGCCATTGGTCAACTTGTCAACACTGGTTGATCAGTGTCTGAACAGGGTACATTCCTGTTACCCGCATGATCAACGGCACATTGATTCACATTCACACACAGAAACACACATGCGATTATACAGACATGCTCTCCATCTCTCTCTCTCTCTCTCTCTCTCTCTCTCTCTCTCTCTCTCTCTCTCTCTCTCTCTCTCTCTCTCTCTCTCTCTCTCTCCAGTGCATGAATACACAAGGATGCTTCTCCCTGTCTCTTTTTCAGCTCAAATGGTTAACCTGTTGACCTAGGTTGCCCAATCGCTCTGACAGGAAGTGCGAGTCTGCAGACTGTGTGTGTGTGTGTTCAGAGGAAATTACAGTTACAATTTATACTGCACAGACCCAGCATCGGACAGGCAGGACAGAGTTTGGAGTAGAACTCAGAACTGCACAGACCCAGGATCAGACAGACGGTACAGGATGCGTGTGGACCTGGTGGTGTTGTGTGTGGCCGCAGTGGCGTTCTCTCTCCCCACTCTCTCAACATGCAAAACTGTACTGTGAGTAGCCTGCTCTTATATTTATGAAAAATCACAGGTTTTGGAGAGATGTCAGAATCCCTGGAGGCTTATTTATTATTTGCTGCTCCCGCTCACACGCTCAGGGTTTAAAGCATTATAGTGACTGGTAGATAGTGAGTTACTGACCAAATGAGCAGGTGAGAGAATGAGGGCCTAAGTTAGAGAGAGAGAGATGGGTCAGGTGAGTCAGAGAAAAAGATGGAGCCAATCTCTGTGTGTGTGTGTGTGAGAGAGTGTGAGCGAGAGAGGGGTCACAGACAGCCCTAGAAGTTAATCATTCCATTGGCCAAACATACCTAAAACAAGGCCACACACATCACAGAGAACCTTAAACATCAACTCAAACGAAGGCTACAGTACATTCTCGCTGCCCAGCACTTGTTTAGAGACACTTACAGCAGGCAGGGTGTGAGGGGACACTTAGAACAGGCAGGGTGTGAGGACACAATCTGCCAGCAGCACTGTGTACAGGTTTGATCCACATCAACTTTAGAGTAATCATGTGGGTAATGTAGACACACATACACATTCTATCTCTCTCTCAAACACACACACACAAAATTCCCCCTTTGAACTGCCATGTATCTCCATTCCATGCACCCACCACTTAACTAAACACATAGCCTAATAAGTATAAGTATACTCTTTTGATCCTGTGAGGGAAATTTAATTTAATAGAAGGTACCCTAGCCTACTTTTAACATGTGGAACCAACTCCATTAACCTACTGAAAGGAAATGTAAAAGATAAGCAGGTCGTTAAACATTGCTTGATTTCATGTAAATACTTTGGGGAATTTCCTTTTGGTTAATTATTAACCATGGCGCTATATAGCGCAGGGCAGAGGGCCGACCATTCTGAGAATTTGTATCAGGTTAGTTTTCCTGACTAACGTTAAATGAGCAGATTATATTTTCACCACACTGCCATTTATATTTCTGTGTTAGTGTTAAGATTGGCAAGACAAATGGTTCCAAAACATAAAAAACGGAATAAATGAGCTTTAGGACAACGAAGACATAGCCGCCCGCCCTTCAGAGATTTAAGCGCTTCCTAGCTCGACAACTTCCGAGTTCAGGCTTTCGAGCACAGATGGAATGCACACGATAATGTGGCCCATCAGGTTGGACAGGTGCAGCAGCTTATTGTCTGGATGTCAAAACCACATTCAAAACTTCCCGTAGTCTGTTTTCTTGACATCGACAAAACGTTTGTCACATAGGCAATACAACAAGGAGGGGATTTTAGCACAACGAGAAAGCGGTTCACCCATAGCCTAATAGTGTTTTTTTATTATTATTTTTAGAAATAGTTAATGTTTTCTGATTTAATCTTCGCAGAGGTCTGTCTCAAACACTACAAATGAACCTGGCCGACACCGACATCTGAAACATGCAGTTAAATATAAACTCAAGTGAAACACAACTCAAATCAAACACAATCTCACCTCCAAAAGGTTCGGGTCACCTTAGATGATCCCAGGTAGCTCTGGTTCACCAGGTAATGGCACTACTCTCCGTCTTGGGTTCACAGTCGCGGAGGCATGGCACACTCGGTCGGTCACCGCAAAACCGGGTGGTTGTAATCTACCTGTCTGCTTTGAAAACAAGTGCCCATGCCGGTGGGAGAGAGACACGTGACTGGTGTCGACGAATCAAATTGCTGCACTTGCGTGGCGTTCTCTTTGGATCTGCGCCAGGCTACCTGTGCCTGTGTAAAGTCATGCGTGTCCCGGAAAGAAGTGAGATAGACATCTAAGCACTTTTAGAATGCGGTCCTTCTCATACTAGCCTAATAGGCTAGTTGTATTAGTTTGCATTTTGTCGTGGGGAAATATCATTATAGGCCTAGTCTATACCTTTTGAAAATATATCCCACCACCACACTCAAAATTATGTATAAATAATTATTTACCTTTCAAGAGTCTGTTACAATATCCACAGAGATGTCTTAACTCAACTTAAAAAAAGAAAAAAGAAATTACCTTATCCTTATTAGATCTGATATTGGACATTTATTTTTGATAGACTTTATTTGTGTCATTCATTGTCATGGACGTAGGCAGTGTTTATGTGACAGGTAGGGGTCCCCAACGTTTTATGTCTCACGGACCGGCGGGGGGGGGGGGGGGGGTTCCATGTTCCATATGTGTTGTGCATGCATTACTTGAAAAGAACTAGCTCCAGTTATGAACAGTGAAGGTAACGATCTCTTAAACATGTGAAAAACGTGAACTTGAAGAAGTGAAAATTGAACAACATGAACTATGAATATTGAACAACTTGAAGCTACATCTATAAGTGTGAACATGCTTAACAAAATATGGGAACAAAACATGGGAACTAAACGTGCATTACGAATATAATCAGTGCGAGCCCTGTGCTTGTTTCCCTGCAACAAGAAGGTTCCATCTGGGGGTGATGGAAGACAGTGACACCCTCAGGGGCGTAGATTTGCGTGGGGGCCGAAGGACGTGTCCACACCAATGTCAAATTACGACTGAAATGTCCCCACCAATATTCAGGTTGAAATGGGGAAAAAGCGCTCACATGCGCTACACAAAGAGTTAAATCATTTCTCACTTCACTGCTGCGGATCATCTCGTACAGATCTTGTAATGTGCAGTAGCATATAAGGGTAAATCGCGCTGATTTGAAGTAACCTAATAACTACCAGTGAGTCGCAGTCTCCTGCGCAGCATGCAGCGCTTCAGCTGTACTTCACTACAAGCATGAAGTGCGTCCAAATTCACCCGTTCTTCTCTGTTGAACTCCTCGAGAAGTAGGCTCATCACACATGTGTCACATGAAAGAGCCTTTTCTCAGCTTTTAAACGGTGCTAGCTAGCCACTGTTTGCTGTGATAAACAGTTCGCGAGAAAAATAACTTCAAGAGATTTAATAATTATTCTCTGCGCCCATCTCCACATCCATTCGTCTCGGTGGAATATCGTAGGCCTACACACTCTTCACGCAACACATGACAAACCATATATCAGAATAAACACCAGACCTTACCGAACACAAATGTGTAATGTATGGGGCGCCAAATGTAACATGCCTTATTTCGTGGACAGAATGACTTTCGTGTGACGAAATACATATTCATTACGAAACCATGTTACATCGTAACGCCTTTTGTCCACGGAATGCACAAATTGGTTTGCATTGTGTCCACGAAACACTGAAGAGAGCACATCATTTCGTGGACGAAATTGACTGGTGGCTTTTTGAAGCAGTATGCTGAATGCAGTATTCACTGTCGTAGACGAAATGTTTGGTCAAAAGTAATTATGTCTACGTAAATACGGAATGCACCTACACGCATCATTCTGTGCATCCTATTTCAATTTCGTCCACATAATTATTGTGTTGTGTTACAGAAGGCATTCCGTCCACGCAATAGTAACTTAACAACTTAAGAAATGCATTCAGTGACATATGCTTTCATTCTGTGGACGAAATGCATAAAAGAATCACGAAATTAGTTTTGTGACCTGCTACAATACATTTCGTGAGTCAGCAGTTTACGTAATTAATTATGTGTCACGATACTTTCATTACGTGGACGAAATGCATAAGAGAATCACGAAATCAGTTTTGTGACCTGCTACAATAGCCTACATTTCGTGAGTAAGCAGTTTACGGGATGAATGATGTGTCACGTAATAGTAACTTGATAACTTACGAAATGCATTTAGTGGACGAAATGCTTTACTGAATCACGACATCAGTTTCATGACCTGCTGCAATACATGTCCACGAAAGGAAAAGGCCACCAGTCAATTTCGTCCACGAAATGTCGTGCTCTCTTCAGTGTTTCGTGGACACAATGCAAACCGATTTGTGCATTCCGTGGACAAAAGGCGTTACGATGTAGGCCTAACATGGTTTCGTAATGAATATATGTATTTCGTCACACGAAAGTCATTCTGTCCACGAAATAAGGCATGTTACATTTGGCGCCCCATAGTAATGCATTCCCGTGTATAGTTAGCTGTTCCAGAGTAATCCGGTTTTGAAATAAATTATAGCAAAGTTCAACATGGTCTTTCGGCTGCATTTCTTAAAACTGAGCTGTGCTTACATCGTCTAGATATCTGTAAATATTAGAATCAGAGAATATACAGGCAGCTCACGGTTAAGAGTTTGTCAATGTAGCCTTAATGATTTCTTTTCACAAAATGCTAAGCATGCATGCATTTAAGTTTCTTAAAACTGAGCTGTGCTTAAATGGGCATGATTTCATAACAGACCAAATAGAAAATAAATGTTAAATATAGCCTACATATTAAAAACAGATTATGTAGGCTACACAGTGCAGTTAGATCAAGTTGGACAGTAGCACATTTTAATCATGGATAGTTGGACAGTAGCACATTTTAATCATTTTATATATCTATAGTGGCTGGTGAAAGAGTTTAGTGTTTTTTTGTTTTGTTTTTTTTCCGGGGGGTTAGTGGGTAGTGTCCCCACCAAAGCTCAGACCAAACCTACGCCCTTGGACACCCTCAGTGTGTTTGAAATGTCCAGTCGATTGCGCAATTTGGTCTTAGTTGCAGTCATTGCCGAGAACCCGGCCTCTAGATACGTGGTGGGAAATGGTAGCAACGTTTTCAGCGCTTTTACGGCTATCTCGGGATATTCTGCTTTGATTTTGATCCAAAAACCCGCCAGAAAGGTTTCCTTATTCACACTCTTAAGACCACCGTCATTTGCAATTTCGATCAACTGCTCTTCCTCCTGCGCTGACAAGTTAGGACTATTCGGGATATTGACAAATGGGTTGCGGACCCACTCATTGGTTTGCCGTGGATCTTTGGAGGATGGGAAGTAACGCTCAAACGCATTTGAAAGCGCAAACAGTTGATCACGCACCAGCTGCGAGAGAAAGGGCCCTGCCCCTGCGGTGTAAACGTACACCGCACTTCCCTAATAACTTAAGTTCTCTCGCGTCACTGATAGTAGCTAGAATGCATAAAAAAACACCGGGAAAAACAGTGTTCAGTCCACCAAGTCATAAGCTATCGGCGCTGCGCAGCACCAGTTGTGATATTTATCCTACGGAGTGTAATCGTAGGTAATGTCGTATGAAAACTAGTATTGTTAGGCAATAGGCTACTATAAGTGTCAAGTCCAGGGCAGCTGTGGCGATGACATACTCGATACGCAAGTAGGATGTGCAGGTTTCGCTGTCCAAACGAATTCAAAAGGGCTACGGTTTTCCACTCTGGGTTCAGGTTTCAAAAAAGTGCGGTTTCGGGCAGTGCGTTTACAGGATTCGTTTGGACGCTCGGCCAAGACGAAGCCAAACCTCTGAGTTTAACCCAAAAAGCGTCTCCGTGTGGACGGGCTCTCAGTCTCTCCCAAAACCCCCACTACTGTTTGGAACATATCAAATACACCCCGGTCCACTCGTCGTCCCCACAAATCATGCTTGGCTTTAAATGCAGCGACTTTATCTGCCAGTCGTCATTCTCCCCTGGAGTGACAGGTTGAGGTCATTAAGAAACCCGAATATGTCACACAGTTTTGACACCCAGTCCTCATCACTAAAATGTGCAGCTAACGGTGACTTTTTTTTCTGTAAGAAATCTCTGCAGCGGCTCTCGCAACTCAAACACTCTGGCCAGTGACCTGCTAAAGATACTTGTTTTTTGTTGCTCATTCTAGCAGTTTAGCTAACTTCGTGTGACACTACCGTTCGCTAAGAAGGTGAAGTGAGCTGACCTGAGGCTGCGCAGCGCTGAAGGCAATATGTAAAGTGTTGAAGGTGGGACAGACAGACGTAAGAAAATAGACCTTGCAAAATGCAAACATGCGTGCAATCAAACAACTGCATATAGGCCTATGCCATGTAAAAACGTGACATTATTGCAAATTAAATTTAATTTAAAAAAAATCACGTCGTAGGCTACGGCCCGGTTAGGAATGTCCCCCGGTGGTTGGGGACAGAAGTGTTTATGTGACAGAAAACCTAGTGTGTGATGTTCACAATTGCTGGCACATGAGAGGGAATGCCACATAACAAAGCACCCCTGTCAAAGACAAGCCTGTCCAGTACTTTGAAAGGTGCCATGAGGAGTTTAAGACTTCACAAATGTAATGCCAAACAACAGCATGTTCCAAACAAGTAGGCCTGCAGGCACTTCACATGTCTTACCAGGTAGCTCACCATATCTGTTGGCTTGATTGCTAAAAAAAATATAGGGGTCGCGACTTAATGAACATGGGAAATTGTGGGTCCCAAAGCCAGACCAGTTAAGAACCACTGGGATAGCCTATACCCCCAAATTGCCCTGTGCTTACTTCAGAGGGCACTGTTCCACCTATTTTGGCCTACCATCAAAGGCTTGACCTCTTTAGAAAGCTCAGAAACTGTAGTTTCTGTAGTTACAATAAAAACTACTGTGTGAAGTACTGGCACAGAGTTACAGAGGCTAGAACAGTGTTTTTTTTTTCTTTCTACCGGGTTACAAACACCTATGAACTGCACACCTCTAGAACAATGAACTGCACACCTCTAGAACAATGAACTGCACACCTCTAGAACAATGAACTGCACACCTCTGGATAACTTAAGGCACTATAGAAGAAAAGATTAGTGGTTTACACAATTATTTGTAAAGGTATGTCCATACATTTTGCAAAATGCCCAATTGAGACTCCCCATAGGACCTTTGGTTACCCAAAATGCACATTGACAATAAAATGGCTTACTGTATATGAAGCAAAATCATGGTTTCAAATGAAAGGTAATACTCTGAAGTTCTATGCTTGTATTTAGTTGGTATGTCAGGTATTCTGATATGGAATGACTACACTAAATATGGAATAATTACACAGAAATATCTATTTTTTGCCATTTTATGTTGGTTCAATTGGTGTGTATAAGATGGACTATACATTTACCCTCCAGATTTATTGGCACCTCTGCTGAAGTTGACTAAAAACTGGTATAAGAAAAATAATTTGTTGGAGAACTATTGTAATCTCACAATGAAGACAATGAGTAAAAATCCAACCTTGAAGGGAAGAAAATGTATTTTGAGAAAAAGGAAAATCTCATAAAGAAATACATATTTTTAACAAGAATATACAAAAACACATAAACTCACAATTATCGGCACCTCTACTTGTAATACCTTCTTAATCCTCCCGTTGCCAACAAAACAGTTTGTAATATTCTCCTATAACACCCCATAAAGTTGGAGAATACAAAGCAAGGGATTTAAGACCATTCGTCTTTACAAAATTACATTACATTACATTACATTACATTACATTTGGCTGACGCTTTTTTAACCAAAGCGACTAACAACATGGTAAACACTAAGTTTTAGAACAATTCTCACAATTTTAGGACAGTTTAAAAAAAAAACACATTAGAGTACAGTAAGAATAAGTGCGTCGGTGAGTGCTGTATTTTAACAGTTACTTGTCAGTTTAACGGCTGGTGAGTGCTAGGATCAGTAAGACTTGTTGTAAGTGTTGCTATGAGAGTAGATGTTCTCTAAAGAGCTGGGTCTTCAGGAGTTTTTTGAAAGTGGAAAAGGCCCTGTCCCTGCCCTTGTAGGAACTGGCAGTGTGTTCCACCAACGAGGAACAACAGATGAGAAAAGTTTGGATTGGCTTGAGCGTACCGGTGGTAGAGCTAGACGTCGTTCGTCTGAGGAGCGCAGCGGTCTGGAGGTAGTGTAAGTCTGTATGAGGGCATTCAAGTAGGTGGGAGCAGAACCGGAGACTACTTTGTAGGCAAGCGTTAGAGACTTGAATTTGATGCGGGCTGCCATAGGTAGCCAGTGTAGCTGGATGAGCAGCGGGGTAACATGTGCCCTTTTGGGTTGGTTGTAGACCAGGCGCGCCGCCGCGTTCTGGATCATCTGAAGTGGTTTCACTGCGCAGGCTGGGAGACCTGTCAGGAGGGCATTGCAGTAGTCGAGTCGTGAGATGACTATTGCCTGAACCAGAAGTTGGGTAACATCTTGAGTCAAGTAAGTCCTGATTTTCCGTATGTTGTAGAGTGCGAAACGGCATGACCGGGCGACTGAGGCAACATGATCTGAGAAGTTTAGTTGGTTGTCGAGAACAACTCCTAGATTTCTTGCAGTCCTGGTCGGTGAAACAGACAGGGAGTCAAATTTGATGTTGATGTCGTGGTGTATGGTAGGTTTAGCTGGGATGACCAGCAGTTCAGTCTTTGAGAGGTTCAGCTGGAGGTGGTGTGCCTTCATCCATGTAGCTATGTCTGAAAGGCAATCCGAGATCCGTGCTGAAACCAGGGGGTCGTCAGGTGGAAAGGACAGATAGAGCTGTGTGTCGTCTGCATAGCAGTGGTATGAGAAGCCGTGCGAACGGATAATCTGTCCCAAGGAGGTGGTGTAGATAGCAAAGAGGAGGGGGCCCAGCACTGAGCCCTGGGGGACCCCTGTGGTGAGATGGTGAGGTGCGGATAGCTGACCAAGCCATGATACGTTAAACGAGCGTCCTGTGAGGTAGGATTCAAACCAGGGGAGAGCAGAACCGGAGATTCCCATGTCAGCGAGTATAGAGAGAAGGATACGGTGATTAACCGTGTCAAAGGCAGCCGATAAGTCAAGCAGAATGAGTACTGATGATCGAGCGGTCGCCCTGGCTTCTTTTAAGGCTTCTGTTACAGACAGCAGAGCCGTTTCGGTAGAGTGGCCGCTTTTGAACCCAGACTGATTTGGATCCAGAAGGTTGTTCTGTGAAAGGAAGTCAGAGACCTGTTTGGAGACTGCTCGTTCAATGCCTTTGGATAGGAAAGGCAGTAGTGAGACAGGGCGGTAGTTCTCGACTTGAGCAGGGTTGAGAGAAGCTTTCTTAAGTAACGATGTTACCCGGGCCATTTTGAACGCTGTTGGAAATGTGCCGGAGGTTAGCGAGGCATTGATCACATGTGTGATAGCTGGAGCGATGGTCGGGCTGATGGACTGAAGTAGGCTCGTAGGTATAGGGTCCAGCGAGCATGTGGTAGGACGGCTGCATGTCAGGAGTCTGGACACTTCACTCTCGGAGAGAGGCGTGAATGCTGAAAAAGATGTTCCAGCAGTCCCTAGAGGTTGTAGGAGTGGGGTATCTGAGTCAGATGCGTTGAGTGGGCATGTAGAGAATTGACTGCTGATTGCCGCCACTTTGTTTGTAAAAAATGAGGCGAGGGTATCTGCAGTAAGGCTGGATGGAGGAGGAGGCAGCTGAGGGTTGAGTAGCGATTTGAAGGTTGAG